>NW_027142725.1:135000-142500 GCF_026170545.1 Melanerpes formicivorus
AGCACGTCTACTCGCCCAGGGAGAGCACGTCTACTCGCCCAGGGAGAGCACGTCTACTCGCCGAGGGAGAGCACGTCTACTCGCCCAGGGAGAGCACGTCTACTCGCCCAGGGAGAGCACGTCTACTCGCCCAGGGAGAGCACGTCTACTCGCCCAGGGAGAGCACGTCTACTCGCCGAGGGAGAGCACGTCTACTCGCCGAGGGAGAGCACGTCTACCTCCCGCCTGAGGGAGAGCACGGGGGGGGGGGGGGACAAAGACAGGCGGCAGCAGCTTCGGTGAACGTCACCCGGGAGGCGACCGGGGCTGTCCCGGGGCAGTCCCGGGAAGCCGGCGTCCGACACAGGGAACCGTCAGCTGCCGGACCGGGGCGAATCCCCGCGGCCACGGCAGGGGTGGGGGCTCGAAGACAGCCGGCAGCCGCTTCGGTGAACGTCACCCGGGAGGAGACTGGGGCCCTCCCGGGTCCGTCCCGGGAAGACGACGTTCGGCACGAGATCCCGGCCGCGGCCGGACCGGCTCGAAGCCTCGCGGTCCCGGCAGCAGCCGGAGCCGCTCGCCGCCTCGGGCTCCCGGCCCCCTACAGATCCGGCGACTCGTTCGCGGGCGGCGGGGGGAGGCAGTGGAGGGGGTGCGGGCAGAAGCGGCAGCGGAGGCGGAGGGGGGGGGGGGGGCTCGAAGACAGCCGGCAGCCGCTTCGGTGAACGTCACCCAGGAGGCGATCGGGGCCGTCCCGGGGCCGTCCCGGGATGCCGGCTTCCGGCACGGGGTCCCGGCCGCGGCCGGACCGGCTCGTATCCCCGCGGCTCCGGCGGGGGGGGGGGGGCTCGAAGACAGCCGGCAGTCGCCTCGGTGAACGTCACCCGGCCGGCGACCGCGGCCGTTCCGGGGCCGTCCCGGGAAGCCTGCGACAGGCACGGGGTCCCAGCCGCGGCCGGACCGACTCGAAGCCCCGCGGCCCCGGCACGGGGGAGGCCCAAAGACTGGCGGCAGCCGCTTCGCTGAACGTCACCCGGCCGGCGACCGGGGCCGTCCCGGGGCCGTCCCGGGATGCCGGCTTCCGGCACGGGGTCCCGGCCGCGGCCGGAGCGGCTCGAATCCCCGCGGTCCCGGCAGCAGCCGGAGCCGCTCGCCGTTCGGGCTCCCGGCACCCTACGGATCCGGCGACTCGTTCGCCGGCGGCGGGGGGAGGCAGTGAAGGAGGTGCGGGCAGAAGCGGCAGCGGAGGCGGAGGGGGGGGGGGGGCTCGAAGACAGCCGGCAGCCGCTTCGGAGAACGTCACCCGGCCGGCGACCGCGGCCGTTCCGGGGCCGTCCCGGGAAGCCTGCGACAGGCACGGGGTCCCGGCCTCGGCCGGACCCGCACTGGGTGCCGCCGCCTCGGGCTCTCGGGACGGTATGGATCCGCCGACTCGTTCGCCGGCGGCGGGGGGAGGCAGTGGAGGGGGTGCGGGGAGAAGCGGCAGCGGAGGCGGAGGGGGGGGGGGGCTCGAAGACAGCCGGCAGCCGCTTCGGTGAACGTCACCCAGGAGGCGATTGGGGCCGTCCCGGGGCCGTCCCGGGATGCCGGCTTCCGCCACGGGGTCCCGGCCGCGGCCGGACCGGCTCGAATCCCCGCGGTCCCGGCAGCAGCCGGAGCCGCTCGCCGTTCGGGCTCCCGGCACCCTACGGATCCGGCGACTCGTTCGCGGGAGGCGGGGGGAGGCAGTGAAGGAGGTGCGGGCAGAAGCGGCCGCGGAGGCGGAGGGGGGGGGGGGGGGGGCTCGGAGACAGCCGTCAACCGCTTCGGTGAACGTCACCCGGGAGGCGACCGGCGACCGGCCCGGGAAGCCATCGTCCGGCCCGGGATCCCGGCCGCGGCCGGACCGGCTCGAAGCCCCGCGGCCCCGGCACGGGGGAGGCCCAAAGACTGGCGGCAGCCGCTTCGCTGAACGTCACCCGGCCGGCGACCGGGGCCGTCCCGGGGCCGTCCCGGGATGCCGGCTTCCGGCACGGGGTCCCGGCCGCGGCCGGAGCGGCTCGAATCCCCGCGGTCCCGGCAGCAGCCGGAGCCGCTCGCCGTTCGGGCTCCCGGCACCCTACGGATCCGCCGACTCGTTCGCCGGCGGCGGGGGGAGGCAGTGGAGGGGGTGCGGGCAGAAGCGGCAGCGGAGGCGGAGGGGGGGGGGGGCTCGAAGACAGCCGGCAGCCGCTTCGGTGAACGTCACCCGGCCGGCGACCGGGGCCGTCCCGGGGCTGTCCGGGGATGCCGGCTTCCGGCACGGGGTCCCGGCCGCGGCCGGAGCGGCTCGAATCCCCGCGGTCCCGGCAGCAGCCGGAGCCGCTCGCCGTTCGGGCTCCCGGCACCCTACAGATCCGGCGACTCGTTCGCGGGCGGCGGGGGGAGGCAGTGGAGGGGGTGCGGGCAGAAGCGGCCGCGGAGGCGGAGGGGGGGGGGGGGGCTCGAAGACAGCCGTCAGCCGCTTCGGTGAACGTCACCCGGGAGGCGACCGGGACCGGCCCGGGAAGCCATCGTCCGGCCCCGGATCCCGGCCGCGGCCGGACCGGCTCGAAGCCCCGCGGCCCCGGCACGGGGGAGGCCCAAAGACTGGCGGCAGCCGCTTCGCTGAACGTCACCCGGCCGGCGACCGGGGCCGTCCCGGGGCCGTCCCGGGATGCCGGCTTCCGGCACGGGGTCCCGGCCGCGGCCGGAGCGGCTCGAATCCCCGCGGTCCCGGCAGCAGCCGGAGCCGCTCGCCGTTCGGGCTCCCGGCACCCTACGGATCCGCCGACTCGTTCGCCGGCGGCGGGGGGAGGCAGTGGAGGGGGTGCGGGCAGAAGCGGCAGCGGAGGCGGAGGGGGGGGGGCTCGAAGACAGCCGGCAGCCGCTTCGCTGAACGTCACCCGGCCGGCGACCGGGGCCGTCCCGGGGCCGTCCCGGGATGCCGGCTTCCGGCACGGGGTCCCGGCCGCGGCCGGAGCGGCTCGAATCCCCGCGGTCCCGGCAGCAGCCGGAGCCGCTCGCCGTTCGGGCTCCCGGCACCCTACGGATCCGCCGACTCGTTCGCCGGCGGCGGGGGGAGGCAGTGGAGGCGGTGCGGGGAGAAGCGGCAGCGGAGGCGGAGGGGGGGCGGGGGGGGACGATAGTGGCGGGGGGCGGGGGGTGCTCGAAGGCAGCCGGCAGCCGGTTCGGTGAACATTCGCCGGGGCGGGGGGGCGACCTGTCCGTGCCCGGGGCAGCCCCGGGAAGCCGGCAGCCAGCACGGGGGTCCCGGCAGCACCTGTTCCCTGCCCTGGGACTTGCCGTGCCCGGCGGCCGGTTGCCGGGTGGGGGGAGCGATGAGAGGCGGGGCGCAGCGGCCGGGGCAGCGCCGGGCCGCAGCGGGGGGCTGGGCGGGTGGGGTAGGCGTCGAGCGGCAAGCCCTCGGCTGCAGCGAATGTTCGGCGGTGCGGGGCGGGGGGGGGACGGGACGACACGTTGGGGGCGCCGAGTCCGAGCCACCCCCGGCCCCAGGGGCGGCCGGAGGGGGAGGCCGGTGCCTGGCCCTGGGAGCTGCTGGGCGCCGGATGGCCGAGGGTGCGTCAGAAGCCGCCCGAGCGGTCGAGCAGGTCCTCCAGAAAGGCCTAGGGTGGCTTCGAGGGCCCCGGGAGCAGTCGAGGGAGGCCTCCAGGCAGGTCTGGAGTGGATGGGAGGCCTTCCAAAGCAGACAAGGGAGGCTGCCAGCGGGGCCTAGGCTGGCACTGCAGCCTGTAAATGGTTGGGGGGGGGGCCTCTGGTGCGGCCTGGAGTCTCTGGGTGGCGTCCAGAGAGGTGCAAAAGATCCTCTGGTGCGGCCTGTGGTGGCGGAGAAGCCTGCAGAGCGTGCGGGGGAGGCTTCTGGTGCGGCCTGGGGTGGGTCGGAAGCCTGCAGAGCGTGCGGGAGAGGCTTCTGGTGCGGCCTGGGGTGGCTGAGAAGCCTGCAGAGCGTGCGGGAGAGGCTTCTGCTGCGGCCTGGGGTGGCTGAGAAGCCTGCAGAGCGTGCGGGAGAGGCTTCTGCTGCGGCCTGGGGTGGCTGAGAAGCCTGCAGAGCGTGCGGGGGAGGCTTCTGTTGGGGCCTGGGGTGGGTCAGAAGCCTACAGAGCGTGCGGGGGAGGCTTCTGGTGCGGCCTGGGGTGGGTCGGAAGCCTGCAGAGCGTGCGGGGAGAGGCTTCTGTTGGGGCCTGGGGTGGCTGAGAAGCCTACAGAGCGTGCGGGAGAGGCTTCTGGTGCGGCCTGGGGTGGGACGGAAGCCTGCAGAGCGTGCGGGGGAGGCTTCTGGTGCGGCCTGGGGTGGGACGGAAGCCTGCAGAGCGTGCGGGAGAGGCTTCTGCTGCGGCCTGGGGTGGCTGAGAAGCCTGCAGAGCGTGCGGGAGAGGCTTCTGCTGCGGCCTGGGGTGGCTGAGAAGCCTGCAGAGCGTGCGGGAGAGGCTTCTGCTGCGGCCTGGGGTGGCTGAGAAGCCTGCAGGGCGTGCGGGAGAGGCTTCTGCTGCGGCCTGGGGTGGGTGGGAAGCCTGCAGAGCGTGCGGGGGAGGCTTCTGCTGCGGCCTGGGGTGGCTGAGAAGCCTGCAGAGCGTGCGGGGGAGGCTTCTGGTGCGGCCTGGGGTGGCTGAGAAGCCTGAAGAGCGTGCGGGAGAGGCTTCTGGTGCGGCCTGGGGTGGCTGAGAAGCCTGCAGAGCGTGCGGGGGAGGCTTCTGGTGCGGCCTGGGGTGGGACGGAAGCCTGCAGAGCGTGCGGGAGAGGCTTCTGCTGCGGCCTGGGGTGGCTGAGAAGCCTGCAGAGCGTGCGGGAGAGGCTTCTGCTGCGGCCTGGGGTGGCTGAGAAGCCTGCAGAGCGTGCGGGAGAGGCTTCTGCTGCGGCCTGGGGTGGCTGAGAAGCCTGCAGAGCGTGCGGGAGAGGCTTCTGCTGCGGCCTGGGGTGGGTGGGAAGCCTGCAGAGCGTGCGGGGGAGGCTTCTGGTGCGGCCTGGGGTGGCTGAGAAGCCTGCAGAGCGTGCGGGGGAGGCTTCTGGTGCGGCCTGGGGTGGCTGAGAAGCCTGAAGAGCGTGCGGGGAGAGGCTTCTGGTGCGGCCTGGGGTGGCTGAGAAGCCTGCAGAGCGTGCGGGGGAGGCTTCTGGTGCGGCCTGGGGTGGCTGAGAAGCCTGCAGAGCGTGCGGGAGAGGCTTCTGGTGCGGCCTGGGGTGGCTGAGAAGCCTGCAGAGCGTGCGGGAGAGGCTTCTGCTGCGGCCTGGGGTGGCTGAGAAGCCTGCAGAGCGTGCGGGAGAGGCTTCTGCTGCGGCCTGGGGTGGCTGAGAAGCCTGCAGAGCGTGCGGGGGAGGCTTCTGTTGGGGCCTGGGGTGGGTCAGAAGCCTACAGAGCGTGCGGGGGAGGCTTCTGGTGCGGCCTGGGGTGGGTCGGAAGCCTGCAGAGCGTGCGGGAGAGGCTTCTGTTGGGGCCTGGGGTGGCTGAGAAGCCTGCAGAGCGTGCGGGGGAGGCTTCTGCTGCGGCCTGGGGTGGCTGAGAAGCCTGCAGAGCGTGCGGGGGAGGCTTCTGCTGCGGCCTGGGGTGGCTGAGAAGCCTGCAGAGCGTGCGGGGGAGGCTTCTGGTGCGGCCTGGGGTGGCTGAGAAGCCTGCAGAGCGTGCGGGGGAGGCTTCTGGTGCGGCCTGGGGTGGGACGGAAGCCTGCAGAGCGTGCGGGGGAGGCTTCTGGTGCGGCCTGGGGTGGGACGGAAGCCTGCAGAGCGTGCGGGAGAGGCTTCTGCTGCGGCCTGGGGTGGCTGAGAAGCCTGCAGAGCGTGCGGGAGAGGCTTCTGCTGCGGCCTGGGGTGGCTGAGAAGCCTGCAGAGCGTGCGGGAGAGGCTTCTGCTGCGGCCTGGGGTGGCTGAGAAGCCTGCAGGGCGTGCGGGAGAGGCTTCTGCTGCGGCCTGGGGTGGGTGGGAAGCCTGCAGAGCGTGCGGGGGAGGCTTCTGCTGCGGCCTGGGGTGGCTGAGAAGCCTGCAGAGCGTGCGGGGGAGGCTTCTGGTGCGGCCTGGGGTGGCTGAGAAGCCTGAAGAGCGTGCGGGAGAGGCTTCTGGTGCGGCCTGGGGTGGCTGAGAAGCCTGCAGAGCGTGCGGGGGAGGCTTCTGGTGCGGCCTGGGGTGGCTGAGAAGCCTGAAGAGCGTGCGGGAGAGGCTTCTGGTGCGGCCTGGGGTGGCTGAGAAGCCTGCAGAGCGTGCGGGAGAGGCTTCTGCTGCGGCCTGGGGTGGCTGAGAAGCCTGCAGAGCGTGCGGGAGAGGCTTCTGCTGCGGCCTGGGGTGGGTCGGAAGCCTGCAGAGCGTGCGGGAGAGGCTCCTGCTGCGGCCTGGGGTGGGTCGGAAGCCTGCAGAGCGTGCGGGGGAGGCTTCTGGTGCGGCCTGGGGTGGGTCGGAAGCCTGCAGAGCATGCGGGGGAGGCTTCTGCTGCGGCCTGGGGTCTCTGGGTGGCCTCTGGAGAGGTGCAAAAGACCCTCTGGGTTGGGCTGGGGTGGCTCTTGGACCCCTGCCACACAGTGGAGAGAGGCCTCCGGCCCGCCACCTGTGTCCCTGTGTGCCTGAGTGCCTGTGTCCCTGTGTCCCTGTGTCCCTGTGTCCCTGAGTGCCTGAGTGCCTGTGTCCCTGTGTCCCTGTGTCCCTGAGTGCCTGAGTGCCTGAGTGCCTGTGTCCCTGTGTCCTTGTGTCCCTGTGTCCCTGTGTCCCTGTGTGCCTGAGTGCCTGTGTCCCTGTGTCCCTGTCTGTGTACCTGTGTGCGAGAGTGTCCGGCACGCCACCCAGCGGCGGCGGGCAAGCAGGTAGGCGGGTGGGCGGGCCGGCGAGGGCCAGTGTGAGTTTGGGGGGTGGGAGGGGAGGCGGCCGCTGGAAGCGTCAGAGGAGGGGGCGTGGCTCCGGCTGGCCCCGGGAGCAGGTTCCCGGGACCGGGACCGGCTGGACCCGGCGGGTGGTTGATCCCGGGGCGGGGGGCAGAGGCGGCGGGAAGCGGCAGCTGCGTGTGCGGCGGGGGGGTGGAGGGCGAACCGCGGCGGGAAGCGGATGCTTCAGAGCAGGTTACGGGGGCGGGGACGGACGACACCACCTGTCCCCGCCCCGGGACGGGCTGGACCCGGCGCCCTGGACCCGGCGCCGTGTACCCGCCGCCGCCCCCCGCCGCCGCCCCCCCTCCGCCACCCCGGGACCCCGACGTTTTTTGGCGCCCGCGCCTTTTTTTGCTCCCCGCCTGCCCGCGCTGCCCCGGGCCCTCCCCCGGGGCGGGGCGGGAGGGAGGGACGGACGGACGGGTAGCCGGGGATCTCCGAGCGCGCGCCACCAGACCGAGGCGGGTCCCGGCGGCGGCGGCGGCGGCAGCAAGCGACGGCGGGGGGGGCAGGCTAGGGAGAGAGGGGGAGCGGCATGCGGTAGGGCTGGGGGGTTTGTTTCGGGGGGGAGGGCTGGGGGGGGGTGGCAGCGGTCAGCGAGAGCGGGGAGAGGGGGAGCGGCATGCGGTAGGGCTGGGGTGTTTTTGGGGTGGGGGCGTTGGGG
>NW_027142725.1:155000-167500 GCF_026170545.1 Melanerpes formicivorus
TGCTCGCGGCCGGCACCCGCGGGTACCCGGAACCGAGGACGACACCGGCGCCTCACGCGTTTTAGGACACCTGAAAACTCACGGGGCCACGCAGCAGTCACAAAGCCGGTTGCGGTAGACCGGTCCCCGAACCCTGCCCCAGCGCCGGGGGGGAGGTGGAAAGGGGAGGATGCGGCAAGGCACGCGCCGGGCCGCTAACGCCACGGCTCCCCCCCGCTCGAGCCGCTCGGGGCTGGGGGAACGAGGACGACACCTCACACGCGACGGGAAGCGAAGTGGAAAGGAAGACCGCCCTTGCCCTGCCGGCCGGGGGCCCTTTCCGACGCGACCCGAAAGGCCTCATCGATCAACAAGGACAGAAGGAAAGGAAGCCAGCGGAGGCCCCACGGCCTCGCTCTTCTGGGACAGACACAGCCACGCGCACCCGCCACCGCCCTCGGGAACAGCCAGCAGGCACGGGGCTCGGCGTGCGGGCAACACGCCGGAGGAGCAAACGGGGCGCCCTCCAGAGATGGGGGGGGGGGGGGCAAGCTGCACCGGGCCGCACCGGCTCACAGGGCACCTCTGCCTCCCCAAAATGTGGGCTTGCATTTTCCCTCAAGCTGCACCGAGTTACATCTCCATCACGGGGCGCCCCTCTGGAGCCAGGAGGAAGCCGTGCTGGGGCACCGGCTTGCCCTCCTCCCCCCATGCCGGGCTCCATAGCATACGAGTGGCCAGTCACCGCCGCTGGCTTTTCCCTTAGATGCCGTGCCCCCGCGGGCTGCGGCTTTGGCCATGGGGGGGAACCCCCGTGAAGAGGGTCCAGTGCTGGGAACTCTCTCTGCCCCTTACCGGGCTCTCTCTCGCCGTGCCTGGACGGGCTTGCTTGCCATTCTTGGTGGGACCGACGCCGGCACCACGTCTCCCCGGCTTTCTCTGCCCCCGTGCCCCACCGGGCAAACTTCGCTTCGGGGGTTCCACACTTCGGCAGTGGCCGGCGCCAGCCACTCGTCAACTTTTATTCTTTTCCCCGCTTTCGTTGCCGAGCCCGGGCTGGGCTCCGGCTCACGGACGAGCGAAACCCATCCAACACCGCTGAGGGTGCGCCAGCGGCCGCTCCAAACCGCCGCGCCTTTGTTCGGCCCCGCGGGTCCCCTCTCTGACCCGGGCGAAAGCCACCGAGAAGCCAGACGGACCCCTGCCCAGCCGCCTGGCGGGTGGCTTGGAGCAGCCGCTCGGCAGCGCTGCCCTGGGAGTGCTCGGCATCGCTTGTTCCCTCATATACGGAACTGGAGGGCCGTCAGCTCCGCGAGCGCACAACCAGCCGACCTCCGCCCAGCGGCAGGTCGCAGAAATCACGCCGGCTTGTACGATGACGTAGGCGGAGGCAGAGCGCAACAGCGACCCCTTGGCGACAAGCGCGATCTCCGCGGAGAGCACGTCTACTCGCCGAGGGAGAGCACGTCTACTCGCCGAGGGAGAGCACGTCTACTCGCCGAGGGAGAGCACGTCTACTCGCCCAGGGAGAGCACGTCTACTCGCCGAGGGAGAGCACGTCTACTCGCCCAGGGAGAGCACGTCTACTCGCCCAGGGAGAGCACGTCTACTCGCCCAGGGAGAGCACGTCTACTCGCCCAGGGAGAGCACGTCTACTCGCCCAGGGAGAGCACGTCTACTCGCCCAGGGAGAGCACGTCTACTCGCCCAGGGAGAGCACGTCTACTCGCCCAGGGAGAGCACGTCTACTCGCCCAGGGAGAGCACGTCTACTCGCCCAGGGAGAGCACGTCTACTCGCCCAGGGAGAGCACGTCTACTCGCCCAGGGAGAGCACGTCTACTCGCCCAGGGAGAGCACGTCTACTCGCCCAGGGAGAGCACGTCTACTCGCCCAGGGAGAGCACGTCTACTCGCCGAGGGAGAGCACGTCTACTCGCCGAGGGAGAGCACGTCTACCTCCCGCCTGAGGGAGAGCACGGGGGGGGGGGGGGACAAAGACAGGCGGCAGCAGCTTCGGTGAACGTCACCCGGGAGGCGACCGGGGCTGTCCCGGGGCAGTCCCGGGAAGCCGGCGTCCGACACAGGGAACCGTCAGCTGCCGGACCGGGGCGAATCCCCGCGGCCACGGCAGGGGTGGGGGCTCGAAGACAGCCGGCAGCCGCTTCGGTGAACGTCACCCGGGAGGAGACTGGGGCCCTCCCGGGTCCGTCCCGGGAAGACGACGTTCGGCACGAGATCCCGGCCGCGGCCGGACCGGCTCGAAGCCTCGCGGTCCCGGCAGCAGCCGGAGCCGCTCGCCGCCTCGGGCTCCCGGCCCCCTACAGATCCGGCGACTCGTTCGCGGGCGGCGGGGGGAGGCAGTGGAGGGGGTGCGGGCAGAAGCGGCAGCGGAGGCGGAGGGGGGGGGGGGGGCTCGAAGACAGCCGGCAGCCGCTTCGGTGAACGTCACCCAGGAGGCGATCGGGGCCGTCCCGGGGCCGTCCCGGGATGCCGGCTTCCGGCACGGGGTCCCGGCCGCGGCCGGACCGGCTCGTATCCCCGCGGCTCCGGCGGGGGGGGGGGGGCTCGAAGACAGCCGGCAGTCGCCTCGGTGAACGTCACCCGGCCGGCGACCGCGGCCGTTCCGGGGCCGTCCCGGGAAGCCTGCGACAGGCACGGGGTCCCAGCCGCGGCCGGACCGACTCGAAGCCCCGCGGCCCCGGCACGGGGGAGGCCCAAAGACTGGCGGCAGCCGCTTCGCTGAACGTCACCCGGCCGGCGACCGGGGCCGTCCCGGGGCCGTCCCGGGATGCCGGCTTCCGGCACGGGGTCCCGGCCGCGGCCGGAGCGGCTCGAATCCCCGCGGTCCCGGCAGCAGCCGGAGCCGCTCGCCGTTCGGGCTCCCGGCACCCTACGGATCCGGCGACTCGTTCGCCGGCGGCGGGGGGAGGCAGTGAAGGAGGTGCGGGCAGAAGCGGCAGCGGAGGCGGAGGGGGGGGGGGGGCTCGAAGACAGCCGGCAGCCGCTTCGGAGAACGTCACCCGGCCGGCGACCGCGGCCGTTCCGGGGCCGTCCCGGGAAGCCTGCGACAGGCACGGGGTCCCGGCCTCGGCCGGACCCGCACTGGGTGCCGCCGCCTCGGGCTCTCGGGACGGTATGGATCCGCCGACTCGTTCGCCGGCGGCGGGGGGAGGCAGTGGAGGGGGTGCGGGGAGAAGCGGCAGCGGAGGCGGAGGGGGGGGGGGGCTCGAAGACAGCCGGCAGCCGCTTCGGTGAACGTCACCCAGGAGGCGATTGGGGCCGTCCCGGGGCCGTCCCGGGATGCCGGCTTCCGCCACGGGGTCCCGGCCGCGGCCGGACCGGCTCGAATCCCCGCGGTCCCGGCAGCAGCCGGAGCCGCTCGCCGTTCGGGCTCCCGGCACCCTACGGATCCGGCGACTCGTTCGCGGGAGGCGGGGGGAGGCAGTGAAGGAGGTGCGGGCAGAAGCGGCCGCGGAGGCGGAGGGGGGGGGGGGGGGGGGCTCGGAGACAGCCGTCAACCGCTTCGGTGAACGTCACCCGGGAGGCGACCGGCGACCGGCCCGGGAAGCCATCGTCCGGCCCGGGATCCCGGCCGCGGCCGGACCGGCTCGAAGCCCCGCGGCCCCGGCACGGGGGAGGCCCAAAGACTGGCGGCAGCCGCTTCGCTGAACGTCACCCGGCCGGCGACCGGGGCCGTCCCGGGGCCGTCCCGGGATGCCGGCTTCCGGCACGGGGTCCCGGCCGCGGCCGGAGCGGCTCGAAGCCCCGCGGTCCCGGCAGCAGCCGGAGCCGCTCGCCGTTCGGGCTCCCGGCACCCTACGGATCCGCCGACTCGTTCGCCGGCGGCGGGGGGAGGCAGTGGAGGGGGTGCGGGCAGAAGCGGCAGCGGAGGCGGAGGGGGGGGGGGCTCGAAGACAGCCGGCAGCCGCTTCGGTGAACGTCACCCGGGAGGCGACCGGGGCCGTCCCGGGGCTGTCCGGGGATGCCGGCTTCCGGCACGGGGTCCCGGCCGCGGCCGGACCGGCTCGAATCCCCGCGGTCCCGGCAGCAGCCGGAGCCGCTCGCCGTTCGGGCTCCCGGCACCCCACAGATCCGGCGACTCGTTCGCGGGCGGCGGGGGGAGGCAGTGGAGGGGGTGCGGGCAGAAGCGGCCGCGGAGGCGGAGGGGGGGGGGGGGGCTCGAAGACAGCCGGCAGCCGCTTCGGTGAACGTCACCCGGGAGGCGACCGGGACCGGCCCGGGAAGCCATCGTCCGGCCCCGGATCCCGGCCGCGGCCGGACCGGCTCGAAGCCCCGCGGCCCCGGCACGGGGGAGGCCCAAAGACTGGCGGCAGCCGCTTCGCTGAACGTCACCCGGCCGGCGACCGGGGCCGTCCCGGGGCCGTCCCGGGATGCCGGCTTCCGGCACGGGGTCCCGGCCGCGGCCGGAGCGGCTCGAATCCCCGCGGTCCCGGCAGCAGCCGGAGCCGCTCGCCGTTCGGGCTCCCGGCACCCTACGGATCCGCCGACTCGTTCGCCGGCGGCGGGGGGAGGCAGTGGAGGGGGTGCGGGCAGAAGCGGCAGCGGAGGCGGAGGGGGGGGGGGCTCGAAGACAGCCGGCAGCCGCTTCGCTGAACGTCACCCGGCCGGCGACCGGGGCCGTCCCGGGGCTGTCCGGGGATGCCGGCTTCCGGCACGGGGTCCCGGCCGCGGCCGGACCGGCTCGAATCCCCGCGGTCCCGGCAGCAGCCGGAGCCGCTCGCCGTTCGGGCTCCCGGCACCCTACAGATCCGGCGACTCGTTCGCCGGCGGCGGGGGGAGGCAGTGGAGGGGGTGCGGGCAGAAGCGGCAGCGGAGGCGGAGGGGGGGGGGGGGCTCGAAGACAGCCGGCAGCCGCTTCGGTGAACGTCACCCGGGAGGCGACCGGGACCGGCCCGGGAAGCCATCGTCCGGCCCGGGATCCCGGCCGCGGCCGGACCGGCTCGAATCCCCGCGGCCCCGGCACGGGGGAGGCCCAAAGACTGGCGGCAGCCGCTTCGCTGAACGTCACCCGGCCGGCGACCGGGGCCGTCCCGGGGCCGTCCCGGGATGCCGGCTTCCGGCACGGGGTCCCGGCCGCGGCCGGAGCGGCTCGAATCCCCGCGGTCCCGGCAGCAGCCGGAGCCGCTCGCCGTTCGGGCTCCCGGCACCCTACGGATCCGCCGACTCGTTCGCCGGCGGCGGGGGGAGGCAGTGGAGGGGGTGCGGGCAGAAGCGGCAGCGGAGGCGGAGGGGGGGGGGGCTCGAAGACAGCCGGCAGCCGCTTCGCTGAACGTCACCCGGCCGGCGACCGGGGCCGTCCCGGGGCCGTCCCGGGATGCCGGCTTCCGGCACGGGGGCCCGGCCGCGGCCGGAGCGGCTCGAATCCCCGCGGTCCCGGCAGCAGCCGGAGCCGCTCGCCGTTCGGGCTCCCGGCACCCTACGGATCCGGCGACTCGTTCGCGGGCGGCGGGGGGAGGCAGTGGAGGGGGTGCGGGCAGAAGCGGCCGCGGAGGCGGAGGGGGGGGGGGGGCTCGAAGACAGCCGTCAGCCGCTTCGGTGAACGTCACCCGGGAGGCGACCGGGACCGGCCCGGGAAGCCATCGTCCGGCCCCGGATCCCGGCCGCGGCCGGACCGGCTCGAAGCCCCGCGGCCCCGGCACGGGGGAGGCCCAAAGACTGGCGGCAGCCGCTTCGCTGAACGTCACCCGGCCGGCGACCGGGGCCGTCCCGGGGCCGTCCCGGGATGCCGGCTTCCGGCACGGGGTCCCGGCCGCGGCCGGAGCGGCTCGAATCCCCGCGGTCCCGGCAGCAGCCGGAGCCGCTCGCCGTTCGGGCTCCCGGCACCCTACAGATCCGGCGACTCGTTCGCCGGCGGCGGGGGGAGGCAGTGGAGGGGGTGCGGGCAGAAGCGGCAGCGGAGGCGGAGGGGGGGGGGGGGCTCGAAGACAGCCGGCAGCCGCTTCGGTGAACGTCACCCGGGAGGCGACCGGGACCGGCCCGGGAAGCCATCGTCCGGCCCGGGATCCCGGCCGCGGCCGGACCGGCTCGAATCCCCGCGGCCCCGGCACGGGGGAGGCCCAAAGACTGGCGGCAGCCGCTTCGCTGAACGTCACCCGGCCGGCGACCGGGGCCGTCCCGGGGCCGTCCCGGGATGCCGGCTTCCGGCACGGGGTCCCGGCCGCGGCCGGAGCGGCTCGAATCCCCGCGGTCCCGGCAGCAGCCGGAGCCGCTCGCCGTTCGGGCTCCCGGCACCCTACGGATCCGCCGACTCGTTCGCCGGCGGCGGGGGGAGGCAGTGGAGGGGGTGCGGGCAGAAGCGGCAGCGGAGGCGGAGGGGGGGGGGGCTCGAAGACAGCCGGCAGCCGCTTCGCTGAACGTCACCCGGCCGGCGACCGGGGCCGTCCCGGGGCCGTCCCGGGATGCCGGCTTCCGGCACGGGGTCCCGGCCGCGGCCGGAGCGGCTCGAATCCCCGCGGTCCCGGCAGCAGCCGGAGCCGCTCGCCGTTCGGGCTCCCGGCACCCTACGGATCCGCCGACTCGTTCGCCGGCGGCGGGGGGAGGCAGTGGAGGCGGTGCGGGGAGAAGCGGCAGCGGAGGCGGAGGGGGGGCGGGGGGGACGATAGTGGCGGGGGGCGGGGGGTGCTCGAAGGCAGCCGGCAGCCGGTTCGGTGAACATTCGCCGGGGCGGGGGGGGCGACCTGTCCGTGCCCGGGGCAGCCCCGGGAAGCCGGCAGCCAGCACGGGGTCCCGGCAGCACCTGTTCCCTGCCCTGGGACTTGCCGTGCCCGGCGGCCGGTTGCCGGGTGGGGGGAGCGATGAGAGGCGGGGCGCAGCGGCCGGGGCAGCGCCGGGCCGCAGCGGGGGGCTGGGCGGGTGGGGTAGGCGTCGAGCGGCAAGCCCTCGGCTGCAGCGAATGTTCGGCGGTGCGGGGCGGGGGGGGACGGGACGACACGTTGGGGGCGCCGAGTCCGAGCCACCCCCGGCCCCAGGGGCGGCCGGAGGGGGAGGCCGGTGCCTGGCCCTGGGAGCTGCTGGGCGCCGGATGGCCGAGGGTGCGTCAGAAGCCGCCCGAGCGGTCGAGCAGGTCCTCCAGAAAGGCCTAGGGTGGCTTCGAGGGCCCCGGGAGCAGTCGAGGGAGGCCTCCAGGCAGGTCTGGAGTGGATGGGAGGCCTTCCAAAGCAGACAAGGGAGGCTGCCAGCGGGGCCTAGGCTGGCACTGCAGCCTGTAAATGGTTGGGGGGGGGGGCCTCTGGTGCGGCCTGGAGTCTCTGGGTGGCGTCCAGAGAGGTGCAAAAGATCCTCTGGTGCGGCCTGTGGTGGCGGAGAAGCCTGCAGAGCGTGCGGGGGAGGCTTCTGGTGCGGCCTGGGGTGGGTCGGAAGCCTGCAGAGCGTGCGGGAGAGGCTTCTGGTGCGGCCTGGGGTGGCTGAGAAGCCTGCAGAGCGTGCGGGAGAGGCTTCTGCTGCGGCCTGGGGTGGCTGAGAAGCCTGCAGAGCGTGCGGGAGAGGCTTCTGCTGCGGCCTGGGGTGGCTGAGAAGCCTGCAGAGCGTGCGGGGGAGGCTTCTGTTGGGGCCTGGGGTGGGTCAGAAGCCTACAGAGCGTGCGGGGGAGGCTTCTGGTGCGGCCTGGGGTGGGTCGGAAGCCTGCAGAGCGTGCGGGAGAGGCTTCTGTTGGGGCCTGGGGTGGCTGAGAAGCCTGCAGAGCGTGCGGGGGAGGCTTCTGCTGCGGCCTGGGGTGGCTGAGAAGCCTGCAGAGCGTGCGGGGGAGGCTTCTGCTGCGGCCTGGGGTGGCTGAGAAGCCTGCAGAGCGTGCGGGGGAGGCTTCTGGTGCGGCCTGGGGTGGCTGAGAAGCCTGCAGAGCGTGCGGGGGAGGCTTCTGGTGCGGCCTGGGGTGGGACGGAAGCCTGCAGAGCGTGCGGGGGAGGCTTCTGGTGCGGCCTGGGGTGGGACGGAAGCCTGCAGAGCGTGCGGGAGAGGCTTCTGCTGCGGCCTGGGGTGGCTGAGAAGCCTGCAGAGCGTGCGGGAGAGGCTTCTGCTGCGGCCTGGGGTGGCTGAGAAGCCTGCAGAGCGTGCGGGAGAGGCTTCTGCTGCGGCCTGGGGTGGCTGAGAAGCCTGCAGGGCGTGCGGGAGAGGCTTCTGCTGCGGCCTGGGGTGGGTGGGAAGCCTGCAGAGCGTGCGGGGGAGGCTTCTGGTGCGGCCTGGGGTGGCTGAGAAGCCTGCAGAGCGTGCGGGGGAGGCTTCTGGTGCGGCCTGGGGTGGCTGAGAAGCCTGAAGAGCGTGCGGGAGAGGCTTCTGGTGCGGCCTGGGGTGGCTGAGAAGCCTGCAGAGCGTGCGGGGGAGGCTTCTGGTGCGGCCTGGGGTGGCTGAGAAGCCTGAAGAGCGTGCGGGAGAGGCTTCTGGTGCGGCCTGGGGTGGCTGAGAAGCCTGCAGAGCGTGCGGGAGAGGCTTCTGGTGCGGCCTGGGGTGGCTGAGAAGCCTGCAGAGCGTGCGGGAGAGGCTTCTGCTGCGGCCTGGGGTGGCTGAGAAGCCTGCAGAGCGTGCGGGGGAGGCTTCTGTTGGGGCCTGGGGTGGGTCAGAAGCCTACAGAGCGTGCGGGGGAGGCTTCTGGTGCGGCCTGGGGTGGGTCGGAAGCCTGCAGAGCGTGCGGGAGAGGCTTCTGTTGGGGCCTGGGGTGGCTGAGAAGCCTGCAGAGCGTGCGGGGGAGGCTTCTGCTGCGGCCTGGGGTGGCTGAGAAGCCTGCAGAGCGTGCGGGGGAGGCTTCTGCTGCGGCCTGGGGTGGCTGAGAAGCCTGCAGAGCGTGCGGGGGAGGCTTCTGGTGCGGCCTGGGGTGGCTGAGAAGCCTGCAGAGCGTGCGGGGGAGGCTTCTGGTGCGGCCTGGGGTGGGACGGAAGCCTGCAGAGCGTGCGGGGGAGGCTTCTGGTGCGGCCTGGGGTGGGACGGAAGCCTGCAGAGCGTGCGGGAGAGGCTTCTGCTGCGGCCTGGGGTGGCTGAGAAGCCTGCAGAGCGTGCGGGAGAGGCTTCTGCTGCGGCCTGGGGTGGCTGAGAAGCCTGCAGAGCGTGCGGGAGAGGCTTCTGCTGCGGCCTGGGGTGGCTGAGAAGCCTGCAGGGCGTGCGGGAGAGGCTTCTGCTGCGGCCTGGGGTGGGTGGGAAGCCTGCAGAGCGTGCGGGGGAGGCTTCTGGTGCGGCCTGGGGTGGCTGAGAAGCCTGCAGAGCGTGCGGGGGAGGCTTCTGGTGCGGCCTGGGGTGGCTGAGAAGCCTGAAGAGCGTGCGGGAGAGGCTTCTGGTGCGGCCTGGGGTGGCTGAGAAGCCTGCAGAGCGTGCGGGGGAGGCTTCTGGTGCGGCCTGGGGTGGCTGAGAAGCCTGAAGAGCGTGCGGGAGAGGCTTCTGGTGCGGCCTGGGGTGGCTGAGAAGCCTGCAGAGCGTGCGGGAGAGGCTTCTGCTGCGGCCTGGGGTGGCTGAGAAGCCTGCAGAGCGTGCGGGAGAGGCTTCTGCTGCGGCCTGGGGTGGGTCGGAAGCCTGCAGAGCGTGCGGGAGAGGCTTCTGCTGCGGCCTGGGGTGGGTCGGAAGCCTGCAGAGCTTGCGGGGGAGGCTTCTGGTGCGGCCTGGGGTGGGTCGGAAGCCTGCAGAGCATGCGGGGGAGGCTTCTGCTGCGGCCTGGGGTCTCTGGGTGGCCTCTAGAGAGGTGCAAAAGACCCTCTGGGTTGGGCTGGGGTGGCTCTTGGACCCCTGCCACACAGTGGAGAGAGGCCTCCGGCCCGCCACCTGTGTCCCTGTGTGCCTGAGTGCCTGTGTCCCTGTGTCCCTGTGTCCCTGTGTCCCTGAGTGCCTGAGTGCCTGTGTCCCTGTGTCCCTGTGTCCCTGAGTGCCTGAGTGCCTGAGTGCCTGTGTCCCTGTGTCCTTGTGTCCCTGTGTCCCTGTGTCCCTGTGTGCCTGAGTGCCTGTGTCCCTGTGTCCCTGTCTGTGTACCTGTGTGCGAGAGTGTCCGGCACGCCACCCAGCGGCGGCGGGCAAGCAGGTAGGCGGGTGGGCGGGCCGGCGAGGGCCAGTGTGAGTTTGGGGGGTGGGAGGGGAGGCGGCAGCTGGAAGCGTCAGAGGAGGGGGCGTGGCTCCGGCTGGCCCCGGGAGCAGGTTCCCGGGACCGGGACCGGCTGGACCCGGCGGGTGGTTGATCCCGGGGCGGGGGGCAGAGGCGGCGGGAAGCGGCAGCTGCGTGTGCGGCGGGGGGGTGGAGGGCGAACCGCGGCGGGAAGCGGATGCTTCAGAGCAGGTTACGGGAGCGGGGACGGACGACACCACCTGTCCCCGCCCCGGGACGGGCTGGACCCGGCGCCCTGGACCCGGCGCCGTGTACCCGCCGCCGCCCCCCGCCGCCGCCCCCCTCCGCCACCCCGGGACCCCGACGTTTTTTGGCGCCCGCGCCTTTTTTTGCTCCCCGCCTGCCCGCGCTGCCCCGGGCCCTCCCCCGGGGCGGGGCGGGAGGGAGGGACGGACGGACGGGTAGCCGGGGATCTCCGAGCGCGCGCCACCAGACCGAGGCGGGGTACCGGCGGTGGCGCGCGGCGGCGGCAGCGGCGGCAGCAAGCGACGGCGGGGGGGGGCAGGCTAGGGAGAGAGGGGGAGCGGCATGCGGTAGGGCTGGGGGGTTTGTTTCGGGGGGGAGGGGTGGGGGGGGGGTGGCAGCGGTCAGCGAGAGCGGGGAGAGGGGGAGCGGCATGCGGTAGGGCTGGGGTGTTTTTGGGGTGGGGGCGTTGGGGGGATTAGCGGGCGGGGCGGGCAGCCGAGCCAAGCGGCAAGCCGGGGGGGCGGGCGAGGGCGGCTTTAGGGCCGGAGGAGCGGAGCGCAACCTCCCCCGTGCAGGCTCCAGCGTGGAGAGCAGCAAGTTTTTGGGGACGGGGGACGACGGACGGGAGGGGCAGCGGCGAGAGGCTAGCTGCGGCAAGGGGCACCGGCACGGCCGCCCTAACAGCGCCGCCTCGGTCGCAGGGGTTAGAGAGCAGCCGGGCAGCCCGGGAGGGAAGCGGCAGCCCGCGAAGGGGGGAAGGGGGGGCTCCGCGCAAACCGCTAACGGGAGCCGGGGGGTGTGGGGAGCTGGGGGTGGCAGCAGCGGCAAGAGGCAACGTCGGGAGGGGGGGCTCCGCGCAAACCGGTAACGGGGGCCGGGGGGTGTGGGGGGGGGCGGTGGCGGCCGCGGCAAGAGGCAACGGCAGGCGGGGGGGCTCCGCGCAAACCGGCAGCGGGGGGGGGGGGGCGGGGGTAGCGGCAAGAGGCAACGGCGGGAAGGGGGGGCTCCGCGCAAACCGCTAACGGGAGCCGGGGGGTATGGGGAGCTGGGGGTGGCAGCAGCGGCAAGAGGCAACGTCGGGAGGGGGGGCTCCGCGCAAACCGGTAACGGGGGCCCGGGGGTGTGGAGGGGGCGGTGGTGGCCGCGGCGAGAGGCAACGGCAGGCGGGGGGCGCTCCGCGCAAACCGGCAGCGGGGGGGGGGGGGCGGGGGTAGCGGCAAGAGGCAACGGCGGGAAGGGGGGGCTCCGCGCAAACCGGCAGCGGGGGGGGGGCGGGGGGTAGCGGCAAGAGGCAACGGCGGGAAGGGGGGCCTCCGCGCAAACCGGCAGCGGGGGGGGGGCGGGGGTAGCGGCAAGAGGCAACGGCGGGAAGGGGGAGCTCCGCGCAAACCGGCAGCGGGGGGGGGGGCGGGGGTAGCGGCAAGAGGTAACGTCGGGAGGGGGGGCTCCGCGCAAACCGGCAGCGGGGGGGGGGCGGGGGGTAGCGGCAAGAGGCAACGTCGGGAGGGGGGGCGCCGCGCAAACCGGCAACGGGGGCGGGGGGGGAGGCGGTCAGGGGCGGGGGGAGATTTCTAGAGATGCCGGCAGACCTTCTCCCCGGAGAACAGCGCTGTTGAAGAAAAGACTGCTTCAGAACACAACCTTTAATGAAAGACGCTCGATGAAAACAACACTTAATAAAAGAAGGTTTCATGCCGACTGCCTCTCTTCATTTACGCCGCCGCGGGGGGGGGGGGGGTTGGGGGCCGGGCGGGCGATACCAGGCGGCCCTCGTCCCGGGGACCACGTCTACCCCGCGGTTCCAGCCTCCGCGCGCTAAGTGCCCGCCCGGCCGCGGGGAGCACGTCTACCTCCTGCCGCACGGCTCAGTGCACTAAGTCCCCCCTCGCCATGGAGAGCACGTCTACCTGCCAGCTCAGGGAGAGCACGTCTACTCACCGAGGGAGAGCACGTCTACCACCTGGGAAGGAGAGCACGTCTACCTCCTGGGAAGGAGAGCACGTCTACCTCCTCGGGAAGGAGAGCACGTCTACCTCCTGGGAAGGAGAGCACGTCTACCTCCTCGGGAAGGAGAGCACGTCTACCTCCTGGGAAGGAGAGCACGTCTACCTCCTCGGGAAGGAGAGCACGTCTACCTGCCGCCGCACGGCTCAGTGCACTAAGTCCCCCCCTCGCCAGGGAGAGCACGTCTACCTCCTCGGGAAGGAGAGCACGTCTACCTGCCGCCGCACGGCTCAGTGCAC
>NW_027142725.1:180000-190000 GCF_026170545.1 Melanerpes formicivorus
GCCAGCCACTCGTCAACTTTTTTTCTTTTCCCCGCTTTCGTTGCCGAGCCCGGGCTGGGCTCCGGCTCACGGACGAGCGAAACCCATCCAACACCGCTGAGGGTGCGCCAGCGGCCGCTCCAAACCGCCGCGCCTTTGTTCGGCCCCGCGGGTCCCCTCTCTGACCCGGGCGAAAGCCACCGAGAAGCCAGACGGACCCCTGCCCAGCCGCCTGGCGGGTGGCTTGGAGCAGCCGCTCGGCAGCGCTGCCCTGGGAGTGCTCGGCGTCGCTTGTTCCCTCATATACGGAACTGGAGGGCCGTCAGCTCCGCGAGCGCACAACCAGCCGACCTCCGCCCAGCGGCAGGTCGCAGAAATCACGCCGGCTTGTACGATGACGTAGGCGGAGGCAGAGCGCAACAGCGACCCCTTGGCGACAAGCGCGATCTCCGCGGAGAGCACGTCTACTCGCCGAGGGAGAGCACGTCTACTCGCCCAGGGAGAGCACGTCTACTCGCCCAGGGAGAGCACGTCTACTCGCCGAGGGAGAGCACGTCTACTCGCCGAGGGAGAGCACGTCTACTCGCCCAGGGAGAGCACGTCTACTCGCCCAGGGAGAGCACGTCTACTCGCCCAGGGAGAGCACGTCTACTCGCCCAGGGAGAGCACGTCTACTCGCCCAGGGAGAGCACGTCTACTCGCCCAGGGAGAGCACGTCTACTCGCCCAGGGAGAGCACGTCTACTCGCCCAGGGAGAGCACGTCTACTCGCCCAGGGAGAGCACGTCTACTCGCCGAGGGAGAGCACGTCTACTCGCCCAGGGAGAGCACGTCTACTCGCCGAGGGAGAGCACGTCTACTCGCCGAGGGAGAGCACGTCTACTCGCCGAGGGAGAGCACGTCTACTCGCCCAGGGAGAGCACGTCTACTCGCCCAGGGAGAGCACGTCTACTCGCCCAGGGAGAGCACGTCTACCTCCCGCCTGAGGGAGAGCACGGGGGGGGGGGACAAAGACAGGCGGCAGCAGCTTCGGTGAACGTCACCCGGGAGGCGACCGGGGCTGTCCCGGGGCAGTCCCGGGAAGCCGGCGTCCGACACAGGGAACCGTCAGCTGCCGGACCGGGGCGAATCCCCGCGGCCACGGCAGGGGTGGGGGCTCGAAGACAGCCGGCAGTCGCCTCGGTGAACGTCACCCGGCCGGCGACCGCGGCCGTTCCGGGGCCGTCCCGGGAAGCCTGCGACAGGCACGGGGTCCCAGCCGCGGCCGGACCGACTCGAAGCCCCGCGGCCCCGGCACGGGGGAGGCCCAAAGACTGGCGGCAGCCGCTTCGCTGAACGTCACCCGGCCGGCGACCGGGGCCGTCCCGGGGCTGTCCCGGGATGCCGGCTTCCGGCACGGGGTCCCGGCCGCGGCCGGAGCGGCTCGAATCCCCGCGGTCCCGGCAGCAGCCGGAGCCGCTCGCCGTTCGGGCTCCCGGCACCCTACGGATCCGCCGACTCGTTCGCGGGCGGCGGGGGGAGGCAGTGAAGGAGGTGCGGGCAGAAGCGGCAGCGGAGGCGGAGGGGGGGGGGGGCTCGAAGACAGCCGGCAGCCGCTTCGGAGAACGTCACCCGGCCGGCGACCGCGGCCGTTCCGGGGCCGTCCCGGGAAGCCTGCGACAGGCACGGGGTCCCGGCCTCGGCCGGACCCGCACTGGGTGCCGCCGCCTCGGGCTCTCGGGACGGTATGGATCCGCCGACTCGTTCGCCGGCGGCGGGGGGAGGCAGTGGAGGGGGTGCGGGGAGAAGCGGCAGCGGAGGCGGAGGGGGGGGGGGCTCGAAGACAGCCGGCAGCCGCTTCGGTGAACGTCACCCAGGAGGCGATCGGGGCCGTCCCGGGGCCGTCCCGGGATGCTGGCTTCCGCCACGGGGTCCCGGCCGCGGCCGGAGCGGCTCGAATCCCCGCGGTCCCGGCAGCAGCCGGAGCCGCTCGCCGTTCGGGCTCCCGGCACCCTACAGATCCGGCGACTCGTTCGCCGGCGGCGGGGGGAGGCAGTGGAGGGGGTGCGGGCAGAAGCGGCAGCGGAGGCGGAGGGGGGGGGGCTCGAAGACAGCTGGCAGCCGCTTCGGTGAACGTCACCCGGCCGGCGACCGGGGCCGTCCCGGGGCTGTCCGGGGATGCCGGCTTCCGGCACGGGGTCCCGGCCGCGGCCGGAGCGGCTCGAATCCCCGCGGTCCCGGCAGCAGCCGGAGCCGCTCGCCGTTCGGGCTCCCGGCACCCTACAGATCCGGCGACTCGTTCGCGGGCGGCGGGGGGAGGCAGTGGAGGGGGTGCGGGCAGAAGCGGCAGCGGAGGCGGAGGGGGGGGGGGGGGGCTCGGAGACAGCCGTCAGCCGCTTCGGTGAACGTCACCCGGGAGGCGACCGGGACCGGCCCGGGAAGCCATCGTCCGGCCCCGGATCCCGGCCGCGGCCGGACCGGCTCGAAGCCCCGCGGCCCCGGCACGGGGGAGGCCCAAAGACTGGCGGCAGCCGCTTCGCTGAACGTCACCCGGCCGGCGACCGGGGCCGTCCCGGGGCCGTCCCGGGATGCCGGCTTCCGGCACGGGGTCCCGGCCGCGGCCGGAGCGGCTCGAAGCCCCGCGGTCCCGGCAGCAGCCGGAGCCGCTCGCCGTTCGGGCTCCCGGCACCCTACGGATCCGCCGACTCGTTCGCCGGCGGCGGGGGGAGGCAGTGGAGGGGGTGCGGGCAGAAGCGGCAGCGGAGGCGGAGGGGGGGGGGGCTCGAAGACAGCCGGCAGCCGCTTCGGTGAACGTCACCCGGCCGGCGACCGGGGCCGTCCCGGGGCTGTCCGGGGATGCCGGCTTCCGGCACGGGGTCCCGGCCGCGGCCGGAGCGGCTCGAATCCCCGCGGCCCCGGCAGCAGCCGGAGCCGCTCGCCGTTCGGGCTCCCGGCACCCTACAGATCCGGCGACTCGTTCGCCGGCGGCGGGGGGAGGCAGTGGAGGGGGTGCGGGCAGAAGCGGCAGCGGAGGCGGAGGGGGGGGGGGGGCTCGAAGACAGCCGGCAGCCGCTTCGGTGAACGTCACCCGGGAGGCGACCGGGACCGGCCCGGGAAGCCATCGTCCGGCCCGGGATCCCGGCCGCGGCCGGACCGGCTCGAAGCCCCGCGGCCCCGGCACGGGGGAGGCCCAAAGACTGGCGGCAGCCGCTTCGCTGAACGTCACCCGGCCGGCGACCGGGGCCGTCCCGGGGCCGTCCCGGGATGCCGGCTTCCGGCACGGGGTCCCGGCCGCGGCCGGAGCGGCTCGAATCCCCGCGGTCCCGGCAGCAGCCGGAGCCGCTCGCCGTTCGGGCTCCCGGCACCCTACGGATCCGCCGACTCGTTCGCCGGCGGCGGGGGGAGGCAGTGGAGGGGGTGCGGGCAGAAGCGGCAGCGGAGGCGGAGGGGGGGGGGGGCTCGAAGACAGCCGGCAGCCGCTTCGGTGAACGTCACCCGGCCGGCGACCGGGGCCGTCCCGGGGCTGTCCGGGGATGCCGGCTTCCGGCACGGGGTCCCGGCCGCGGCCGGAGCGGCTCGAATCCCCGCGGTCCCGGCAGCAGCCGGAGCCGCTCGCCGTTCGGGCTCCCGGCACCCTACAGATCCGGCGACTCGTTCGCCGGCGGCGGGGGGAGGCAGTGGAGGGGGTGCGGGCAGAAGCGGCAGCGGAGGCGGAGGGGGGGGGGGGCTCGAAGACAGCCGGCAGCCGCTTCGGTGAACGTCACCCGGGAGGTGACCGGGACCGGCCCGGGAAGCCATCGTCCGGCCCGGGATCCCGGCCGCGGCCGGACCGGCTCGAAGCCCCGCGGCCCCGGCACGGGGGAGGCCCAAAGACTGGCGGCAGCCGCTTCGCTGAACGTCACCCGGCCGGCGACCGGGGCCGTCCCGGGGCCGTCCCGGGATGCCGGCTTCCGGCACGGGGTCCCGGCCGCGGCCGGAGCGGCTCGAATCCCCGCGGTCCCGGCAGCAGCCGGAGCCGCTCGCCGTTCGGGCTCCCGGCACCCTACGGATCCGCCGACTCGTTCGCCGGCGGCGGGGGGAGGCAGTGGAGGGGGTGCGGGCAGAAGCGGCAGCGGAGGCGGAGGGGGGGGGGGGCTCGAAGACAGCCGGCAGCCGCTTCGGTGAACGTCACCCGGCCGGCGACCGGGGCCGTCCCGGGGCTGTCCGGGGATGCCGGCTTCCGGCACGGGGTCCCGGCCGCGGCCGGAGCGGCTCGAATCCCCGCGGCCCCGGCAGCAGCCGGAGCCGCTCGCCGTTCGGGCTCCCGGCACCCTACAGATCCGGCGACTCGTTCGCCGGCGGCGGGGGGAGGCAGTGGAGGGGGTGCGGGGAGAAGCGGCAGCGGAGGCGGAGGGGGGGGGGGGGCTCGAAGACAGCTGGCAGCCGCTTCGGTGAACGTCACCCGGGAGGCGACCGGGACCGGCCCGGGAAGCCATCGTCCGGCCCGGGATCCCGGCCGCGGCCGGACCGGCTCGAAGCCCCGCGGCCCCGGCACGGGGGAGGCCCAAAGACTGGCGGCAGCCGCTTCGCTGAACGTCACCCGGCCGGCGACCGGGGCCGTCCCGGGGCCGTCCCGGGATGCCGGCTTCCGGCACGGGGTCCCGGCCGCGGCCGGAGCGGCTCGAAGCCCCGCGGCCCCGGCAGCAGCCGGAGCCGCTCGCCGTTCGGGCTCCCGGCACCCTACGGATCCGGCGACTCGTTCGCCGGCGGCGGGGGGAGGCAGTGGAGGCGGTGCGGGGAGAAGCGGCAGCGGAGGCGGAGGGGGGGCGGGGGGGACGATAGTGGCGGGGGGCGGGGGGTGCTCGAAGGCAGCCGGCAGCCGGTTCGGTGAACATTCGCCGGGGCGGGGGGGCGACCTGTCCGTGCCCGGGGCAGCCCCGGGAAGCCGGCAGCCAGCACGGGGTCCCGGCAGCACCTGTTCCCTGCCCTGGGACTTGCCGTGCCCGGCGGCCGGTTGCCGGGTGGGGGGAGCGATGAGAGGCGGGGCGCAGCGGCCGGGGCAGCGCCGGGCCGCAGCGGGGGGCTGGGCGGGTGGGGTAGGCGTCGAGCGGCAAGCCCTCGGCTGCAGCGAATGTTCGGCGGTGCGGGGCGGGGGGGGACGGGACGACACGTTGGGGGCGCCGAGTCCGAGCCACCCCCGGCCCCAGGGGCGGCCGGAGGGGGAGGCCGGTGCCTGGCCCTGGGAGCTGCTGGGCGCCGGATGGCCGAGGGTGCGTCAGAAGCCGCCCGAGCGGTCGAGCAGGTCCTCCAGAAAGGCCTAGGGTGGCTTCGAGGGCCCCGGGAGCAGTCGAGGGAGGCCTCCAGGCAGGTCTGGAGTGGATGGGAGGCCTTCCAAAGCAGACAAGGGAGGCTGCCAGCGGGGCCTAGGCTGGCACTGCAGCCTGTAAATGGTTGGGGGGGGGGGGCCTCTGGTGCGGCCTGGAGTCTCTGGGTGGCGTCCAGAGAGGTGCAAAAGATCCTCTGGTGCGGCCTGTGGTGGCGGAGAAGCCTGCAGAGCGTGCGGGGGAGGCTTCTGGTGCGGCCTGGGGTGGGTCGGAAGCCTGCAGAGCGTGCGGGAGAGGCTTCTGGTGCGGCCTGGGGTGGCTGAGAAGCCTGCAGAGCGTGCGGGAGAGGCTTCTGCTGCGGCCTGGGGTGGCTGAGAAGCCTGCAGAGCGTGCGGGGGAGGCTTCTGTTGGGGCCTGGGGTGGGTCAGAAGCCTACAGAGCGTGCGGGGGAGGCTTCTGTTGCGGCCTGGGGTGGGTCGGAAGCCTGCAGAGCATGCGGGGGAGGCTTCTGCTGCGGCCTGGGGTGGCTGAGAAGCCTGCAGAGCGTGCGGGAGAGGCTTCTGCTGCGGCCTGGGGTGGCTGAGAAGCCTGCAGAGCGTGCGGGAGAGGCTTCTGTTGGGGCCTGGGGTGGGTCGGAAGCCTGCAGAGCGTGCGGGAGAGGCTTCTGTTGGGGCCTGGGGTGGCTGAGAAGCCTGCAGAGCGTGCGGGGGAGGCTTCTGGTGCGGCCTGGGGTGGCTGAGAAGCCTGCAGAGCGTGCGGGGGAGGCTTCTGGTGCGGCCTGGGGTGGCTGAGAAGCCTGCAGAGCGTGCGGGGGAGGCTTCTGGTGCGGCCTGGGGTGGCTGAGAAGCCTGCAGAGCGTGCGGGGGAGGCTTCTGGTGCGGCCTGGGGTGGGACGGAAGCCTGCAGAGCGTGCGGGAGAGGCTTCTGCTGCGGCCTGGGGTGGGTCGGAAGCCTGCAGAGCGTGCGGGAGAGGCTTCTGTTGCGGCCTGGGGTGGGTCGGAAGCCTGCAGAGCGTGCGGGAGAGGCTTCTGCTGCGGCCTGGGGTGGGTCGGAAGCCTGCAGAGCGTGCGGGAGAGGCTTCTGCTGCGGCCTGGGGTGGCTGAGAAGCCTGCAGAGCGTGCGGGAGAGGCTTCTGGTGCGGCCTGGGGTGGCTGAGAAGCCTGCAGAGCGTGCGGGAGAGGCTTCTGCTGCGGCCTGGGGTGGCTGAGAAGCCTGCAGAGCGTGCGGGAGAGGCTTCTGCTGCGGCCTGGGGTGGCTGAGAAGCCTGCAGAGCGTGCGGGAGAGGCTTCTGCTGCGGCCTGGGGTGGCTGAGAAGCCTGCAGAGCGTGCGGGAGAGGCTTCTGGTGCGGCCTGGGGTGGCTGAGAAGCCTGCAGAGCGTGCGGGAGAGGCTTCTGCTGCGGCCTGGGGTGGCTGAGAAGCCTGCAGAGCGTGCGGGAGAGGCTTCTGCTGTGGCCTGGGGTGGGTCGGAAGCCTGCAGAGCGTGCGGGGGAGGCTTCTGGTGCGGCCTGGGGTGGGTCGGAAGCCTGCAGAGCATGCGGGGGAGGCTTCTGCTGCGGCCTGGGGTCTCTGGGTGGCCTCTAGAGAGGTGCAAAAGACCCTCTGGGTTGGGCTGGGGTGGCTCTTGGACCCCTGCCACACAGTGGGGAGAGGCCTCCGGCCCGCCACCTGTGTCCCTGTGTGCCTGAGTGCCTGTGTCCCTGTGTCCCTGTGTCCCTGTGTCCCTGTGTCCCTGAGTGCCTGAGTGCCTGAGTGCCTGTGTCCCTGTGTCCTTGTGTCCCTGTGTCCCTGTGTCCCTGAGTGCCTGAGTGCCTGTGTCCCTGTGTCCCTGTGTCCCTGAGTGCCTGAGTGCCTGAGTGCCTGTGTCCCTGTGTCCTTGTGTCCCTGTGTCCCTGTGTCCCTGTGTGCCTGAGTGCCTGTGTCCCTGTGTCCCTGTCTGTGTACCTGTGTGCGAGAGTGTCCGGCACGCCACCCAGCGGCGGCGGGCAAGCAGGTAGGCGGGTGGGCGGGCCGGCGAGGGCCAGTGTGAGTTTGGGGGGTGGGAGGGGAGGCGGCAGCTGGAAGCGTCAGAGGAGGGGGCGTGGCTCCGGCTGGCCCCGGGAGCAGGTTCCCGGGACCGGGACCGGCTGGACCCGGCGGGTGGTTGATCCCGGGGCGGGGGGCAGAGGCGGCGGGAAGCGGCAGCTGCGTGTGCGGCGGGGGGGTGGAGGGCGAACCGCGGCGGGAAGCGGATGCTTCAGAGCAGGTTACGGGGGCGGGGACGGACGACACCACCTGTCCCCGCCCCGGGACGGGCTGGACCCGGCGCCCTGGACCCGGCGCCGTGTACCCGCCGCCGCCCCCGCCGCCGCCCCCCTCCGCCACCCCGGGACCCCGACGTTTTTTGGCGCCCGCGCCTTTTTTTGCTCCCCGCCTGCCCGCGCTGCCCCGGGCCCTCCCCCGGGGCGGGGCGGGAGGGAGGGACGGACGGACGGGTAGCCGGGGATCTCCGAGCGCGCGCCACCAGGCCGAGGCGGGTCCCGGCGGCGGCGGCGGCGGCGGCGGCGGCGGCGGCAGCAAGCGACGGCGGGGGGGGCAGGCTAGGGAGAGAGGGGGAGCGGCATGCGGTAGGGCTGGGGGGGTTTGTTTCGGGGGGGAGGGGTGGGGGGGGGTGGCAGCGGTCAGCGAGAGCGGGGAGAGGGGGAGCGGCATGCGGTAGGGCTGGGGTGTTTTTGGGGAGGGGGCGTTGGGGGGATTAGCGGGGGGGGCGGGCAGCCGAGCCAAGCGGCAAGCCGGGGGGCGGGCGAGGGCGGCTTTAGGGCCGGAGGAGCGGAGCGCAACCTCCCCCGTGCAGGCTCCAGCGTGGAGAGCAGCAAGTTTTTGGGGACGGGGGACGACGGACGGGAGGGGCAGCGGCGAGAGGCTAGCTGCGGCAAGGGGCACCGGCACGGCCGCCCTAACAGCGCCGCCTCGGTCGCAGGGGTTAGAGAGCAGCCGGGCAGCCCGGGAGGGAAGCGGCAGCCCGCGAAGGGGGGAAGGGGGGGCTCCGCGCAAACCGCTAACGGCGAGCCGGGGGGTGTGGGGAGCTGGGGGTGGCAGCAGCGGCAAGAGGCAACGTCGGGAGGGGGGGCTCCGCGCAAACCGGTAACGGGGGGGGGGGGGGCGGGGGTAGCGGCAAGAGGCAACGGCGGGAAGGGGGGGCTCCGCGCAAACCGGCAGCGGGGCGGGGGCGGGGGTAGCGGCAAGAGGCAACGTCGGGAGGGGGGGCTCCGCGCAAACCGGCAGCGGGGGGGGGGGGGCGGGGGTAGCGGCAAGAGGCAACGGCGGGAAGGGGGGGCTCCGCGCAAACCGGCAGCGGGGCGGGGGCGGGGGGTAGCGGCAAGAGGCAACGTCGGGAGGGGGGGCTCCGCGCAAACCGGCAGCGGGGGGGGGGCGGGGGTAGCGGCAAGAGGCAACGTCGGGAGGGGGGGCTCCGCGCAAACCGGCAGCGGGGGGGGGGCGGGGGGTAGCGGCAAGAGGCAACGGCGGGAAGGGGGGGCTCCGCGCAAACCGGCAGCGGGGGGGGGCGGGGGTAGCGGCAAGAGGCAACGGCGGGAAGGGGGGGCTCCGCGCAAACCGGCAGCGGGGGGGGGGCGGGGGTAGCGGCAAGAGGCAACGGCGGGAAGGGGGGGCTCCGCGCAAACCGGCAGCGGGGGGGGGGCGGGGGTAGCGGCAAGAGGCAACGGCGGGAAGGGGGGGCTCCGCGCAAACCGGCAGCGGGGCGGGGGCAGGGGTAGCGGCAAGAGGCAACGTCGGGAGGGGGGGCTCCGCGCAAACCGGCAGCGGGGGGGGGGCCGGGGTAGCGGCAAGAGGCAACGTCGGGAGGGGGGGCTCCGCGCAAACCGGCAGCGGGGGGGGGCGGGGGGTAGCGGCAAGAGGCAACGTCGGGAGGGGGGGCGCCGCGCAAACCGGCAACGGGGGCGGGGGGGGGAGGCGGTCAGGGGCGGGGGGAGATTTCTAGAGATGCCGGCAGACCTTCTCCCCGGAGAACAGCGCTGTTGAAGAAAAGACTGCTTCAGAACACAACCTTTAATGAAAGACGCTCGATGAAAACAACACTTAATAAAAGAAGGTTTCATGCCGACTGCCTCTCTTCATTTACGCCGCCGCGGGGGGGGGGGGTTGGGGGCCGGGCGGGCGATACCAGGCGGCCCTCGTCCCGGGGACCACGTCTACCCCGCGGTTCCAGCCTCCGCGCGCTAAGTGCCCGCCCGGCCGCGGGGAGCACGTCTACCTCCTGCCGCACGGCTCAGTGCACTAAGTCCCCCCTCGCCATGGAGAGCACGTCTACCTGCCAGCTCAGGGAGAGCACGTCTACTCACCGAGGGAGAGCACGTCTACCACCTGGGAAGGAGAGCACGTCTACCTCCTGGGAAGGAGAGCACGTCTACCTCCTCGGGAAGGAGAGCACGTCTACCTCCTCGGGAAGGAGAGCACGTCTACCTCCTGGGAAGGAGAGCACGTCTACCTCCTCGGGAAGGAGAGCACGTCTACCTCCTGGGAAGGAGAGCACGTCTACCTCCTCGGGAAGGAGAGCACGTCTACCTGCCGCCGCACGGCTCAGTGCACTAAGTCCCCCCCTCGCCAGGGAGAGCACGTCTACCTCCTCGGGAAGGAGAGCACGTCTACCTCCTGCCGCACGGCTCAGTGCACTAAGTCCCCCCTCGCCATGGAGAGCACGTCTACCTGCCAGCTCAGGGAGAGCACGTCTACTCACCGAGGGA
>NW_027142726.1:0-191330 GCF_026170545.1 Melanerpes formicivorus
GTTAGATCAGATGGCAAATTGGATTTGGTGCTAGGTCTTTCCCTTTAGGTTTTACCCCAACAATGTTTTCATTAGTTTCGCTCACTCTCGAAATCAAGCATTTTACAGCAGGTTGGAGCAGCCTGTATCTCAGCACAGGAATAAGGTAGGGAAGAATTCTAAGGCTCATTTTGACTGCCTCCAGAAGTTAGATCAGATGGCAAATTGGATTTGGTGCTAGGTCTTTCCCTTTAGGTTTTACCCCAACAATGTTTTCATTAGTTTCGCTCACTCTCGAAATCAAGCATTTTACAGCAGGTTGGAGCAGCCTGTATCTCAGCACAGGAATAAGGTAGGGAAGAATTCTAAGGCTCATTTTGACTGCCTCCAGAAGTTAGATCAGATGGCAAATTGGATTTGGTGCTAGGTCTTTCCCTTTAGGTTTTACCCCAACAATGTTTTCATTAGTTTCGCTCACTCTCGAAATCAAGCATTTTACAGCAGGTTGGAGCAGCCTGTATCTCAGCACAGGAATAAGGTAGGGAAGAATTCTAAGGCTCATTTTGACTGCCTCCAGAAGTTAGATCAGATGGCAAATTGGATTTGGTGCTAGGTCTTTCCCTTTAGGTTTTACCCCAACAATGTTTTCATTAGTTTCGCTCACTCTCGAAATCAAGCATTTTACAGCAGGTTGGAGCAGCCTGTATCTCAGCACAGGAATAAGGTAGGGAAGAATTCTAAGGCTCATTTTGACTGCCTCCAGAAGTTAGATCAGATGGCAAATTGGATTTGGTGCTAGGTCTTTCCCTTTAGGTTTTACCCCAACAATGTTTTCATTAGTTTCGCTCACTCTCGAAATCAAGCATTTTACAGCAGGTTGGAGCAGCCTGTATCTCAGCACAGGAATAAGGTAGGGAAGAATTCTAAGGCTCATTTTGACTGCCTCCAGAAGTTAGATCAGATGGCAAATTGGATTTGGTGCTAGGTCTTTCCCTTTAGGTTTTACCCCAACAATGTTTTCATTAGTTTCGCTCACTCTCGAAATCAAGCATTTTACAGCAGGTTGGAGCAGCCTGTATCTCAGCACAGGAATAAGGTAGGGAAGAATTCTAAGGCTCATTGTGACTGCCTCCAGAAGTTAGATCAGATGGCAAATTGGATTTGGTGCTAGGTCTTTCCCTTTAGGTTTTACCTCAACAATGTTTTCATTAGTTTCGCTCACTCTCGAAATCAAGCATTTTACAGCAGGTTGGAGCAGCCTGTATCTCAGCACAGGAATAAGGTAGGGAAGAATTCTAAGGCTCATTTTGACTGCCTCCAGAAGTTAGATCAGATGGCAAATTGGATTTGGTGCTAGGTCTTTCCCTTTAGGTTTTACCCCAACAATGTTTTCATTAGTTTCGCTCACTCTCGAAATCAAGCATTTTACAGCAGGTTGGAGCAGCCTGTATCTCAGCACAGGAATAAGGTAGGGAAGAATTCTAAGGCTCATTTTGACTGCCTCCAGAAGTTAGATCAGATGGCAAATTGGATTTGGTGCTAGGTCTTTCCCTTTAGGTTTTACCCCAACAATGTTTTCATTAGTTTCGCTCACTCTCGAAATCAAGCATTTTACAGCAGGTTGGAGCAGCCTGTATCTCAGCACAGGAATAAGGTAGGGAAGAATTCTAAGGCTCATTTTGACTGCCTCCAGAAGTTAGATCAGATGGCAAATTGGATTTGGTGCTAGGTCTTTCCCTTTAGGTTTTACCCCACCAATGTTTTCATTAGTTTCGCTCACTCTCGAAATCAAGCATTTTACAGCAGGTTGGAGCAGCCTGTATCTCAGCACAGGAATAAGGTAGGGAAGAATTCTAAGGCTCATTGTGACTGCCTCCAAGAAGTTAGATCAGATGGCAAATTGGATTTGGTGCTAGGTCTTTCCCTTTAGGTTTTACCTCAACAATGTTTTCATTAGTTTCGCTCACTCTCGAAATCAAGCATTTTACAGCAGGTTGGAGCAGCCTGTATCTCAGCACAGGAATAAGGTAGGGAAGAATTCAAAGGCTCATTTTGACTGCCTCCAGAAGTTAGATCAGATGGCAAATTGGATTTGGTGCTAGGTCTTTCCCTTTAGGTTTTACCCCAACAATGTTTTCATTAGTTTCGCTCACTCTCGAAATCAAGCATTTTACAGCAGGTTGGAGCAGCCTGTATCTCAGCACAGGAATAAGGTAGGGAAGAATTCTAAGGATCATTTTGACTGCCTCCAGAAGTTAGATCAGATGGCAAATTGGATTTGGTGCTAGGTCTTTCCCTTTGGGTTTTACCCCAACAATGTTTTCATTAGTTTCGCTCACTCTCGAAATCAAGCATTTTACAGCAGGTTGGAGCAGCCTGTATCTCAGCACAGGAATAAGGTAGGGAAGAATTCAAATGCTCATTTTGACTGCCTCCAGAAGTTAGATCAGATGGCAAATTGGATTTGGTGCTAGGTCTTTGCCTTTAGGTTTTACCCCAACAATGTTTTCATTAGTTTCGCTCACTCTCGAAATCAAGCATTTTACAGCAGGTTGGAGCAGCCTGTATCTCAGCACAGGAATAAGGTAGGGAAGAATTCTAAGGCTCATTTTGACTGCCTCCAGAAGTTAGATCAGATGGCAAATTGGATTTGGTGCTAGGTCTTTCCCTTTAGGTTTTACCCCAACAATGTTTTCATTAGTTTCGCTCACTCTCGAAATCAAGCATTTTACAGCAGGTTGGAGCAGCCTGTATCTCAGCACAGGAATAAGGTAGGGAAGAATTCTAAGGCTCATTTTGACTGCCTCCAGAAGTTAGATCAGATGGCAAATTGGATTTGGTGCTAGGTCTTTCCCTTTAGGTTTTACCCCAACAATGTTTTCATTAGTTTCGCTCACTCTCGAAATCAAGCATTTTACAGCAGGTTGGAGCAGCCTGTATCTCAGCACAGGAATAAGGTAGGGAAGAATTCTAAGGCTCATTTTGACTGCCTCCAGAAGTTAGATCAGATGGCAAATTGGATTTGGTGCTAGGTCTTTCCCTTTAGGTTTTACCCCAACAATGTTTTCATTAGTTTCGCTCACTCTCGAAATCAAGCATTTTACAGCAGGTTGGAGCAGCCTGTATCTCAGCACAGGAATAAGGTAGGGAAGAATTCTAAGGCTCATTTTGACTGCCTCCAGAAGTTAGATCAGATGGCAAATTGGATTTGGTGCTAGGTCTTTCCCTTTAGGTTTTACCCCAACAATGTTTTCATTAGTTTCGCTCACTCTCGAAATCAAGCATTTTACAGCAGGTTGGAGCAGCCTGTATCTCAGCACAGGAATAAGGTAGGGAAGAATTCTAAGGCTCATTTTGACTGCCTCCAGAAGTTAGATCAGATGGCAAATTGGATTTGGTGCTAGGTCTTTCCCTTTAGGTTTTACCCCAACAATGTTTTCATTAGTTTCGCTCACTCTCGAAATCAAGCATTTTACAGCAGGTTGGAGCAGCCTGTATCTCAGCACAGGAATAAGGTAGGGAAGAATTCTAAGGCTCATTTTGACTGCCTCCAGAAGTTAGATCAGATGGCAAATTGGATTTGGTGCTAGGTCTTTCCCTTTAGGTTTTACCCCAACAATGTTTTCATTAGTTTCGCTCACTCTCGAAATCAAGCATTTTACAGCAGGTTGGAGCAGCCTGTATCTCAGCACAGGAATAAGGTAGGGAAGAATTCTAAGGCTCATTTTGACTGCCTCCAGAAGTTAGATCAGATGGCAAATTGGATTTGGTGCTAGGTCTTTCCCTTTAGGTTTTACCCCAACAATGTTTTCATTAGTTTCGCTCACTCTCGAAATCAAGCATTTTACAGCAGGATGGAGCAGCCTGTATCTCAGCACAGGAATAAGGTAGGGAAGAATTCTAAGGCTCATTTTGACTGCCTCCAGAAGTTAGATCAGATGGCAAATTGGATTTGGTGCTAGGTCTTTCCCTTTAGGTTTTACCCCAACAATGTTTTCATTAGTTTCGCTCACTCTCGAAATCAAGCATTTTACAGCAGGTTGGAGCAGCCTGTATCTCAGCACAGGAATAAGGTAGGGAAGAATTCTAAGGCTCATTTTGACTGCCTCCAGAAGTTAGATCAGATGGCAAATTGGATTTGGTGCTAGGTCTTTCCCTTTAGGTTTTACCCCAACAATGTTTTCATTAGTTTCGCTCACTCTCGAAATCAAGCATTTTACAGCAGGTTGGAGCAGCCTGTATCTCAGCACAGGAATAAGGTAGGGAAGAATTCTAAGGCTCATTTTGACTGCCTCCAGAAGTTAGATCAGATGGCAAATTGGATTTGGTGCTAGGTCTTTCCCTTTAGGTTTTACCCCAACAATGTTTTCATTAGTTTCGCTCACTCTCGAAATCAAGCATTTTACAGCAGGTTGGAGCAGCCTGTATCTCAGCACAGGAATAAGGTAGGGAAGAATTCTAAGGCTCATTGTGACTGCCTCCAGAAGTTAGATCAGATGGCAAATTGGATTTGGTGCTAGGTCTTTCCCTTTAGGTTTTACCTCAACAATGTTTTCATTAGTTTCGCTCACTCTCGAAATCAAGCATTTTACAGCAGGTTGGAGCAGCCTGTATCTCAGCACAGGAATAAGGTAGGGAAGAATTCTAAGGCTCATTTTGACTGCCTCCAGAAGTTAGATCAGATGGCAAATTGGATTTGGTGCTAGGTCTTTCCCTTTAGGTTTTACCCCAACAATGTTTTCATTAGTTTCGCTCACTCTCGAAATCAAGCATTTTACAGCAGGTTGGAGCAGCCTGTATCTCAGCACAGGAATAAGGTAGGGAAGAATTCAAATGCTCATTTTGACTGCCTCCAGAAGTTAGATCAGATGGCAAATTGGATTTGGTGCTAGGTCTTTCCCTTTAGGTTTTACCCCAACAATGTTTTCATTAGTTTCGCTCACTCTCGAAATCAAGCATTTTACAGCAGGTTGGAGCAGCCTGTATCTCAGCACAGGAATAAGGTAGGGAAGAATTCTAAGGCTCATTTTGACTGCCTCCAGAAGTTAGATCAGATGGCAAATTGGATTTGGTGCTAGGTCTTTCCCTTTAGGTTTTACCCCAACAATGTTTTCATTAGTTTCGCTCACTCTCGAAATCAAGCATTTTACAGCAGGTTGGAGCAGCCTGTATCTCAGCACAGGAATAAGGTAGGGAAGAATTCTAAGGCTCATTTTGACTGCCTCCAGAAGTTAGATCAGATGGCAAATTGGATTTGGTGCTAGGTCTTTCCCTTTAGGTTTTACCCCAACAATGTTTTCATTAGTTTCGCTCACTCTCGAAATCAAGCATTTTACAGCAGGTTGGAGCAGCCTGTATCTCAGCACAGGAATAAGGTAGGGAAGAATTCTAAGGCTCATTTTGACTGCCTCCAGAAGTTAGATCAGATGGCAAATTGGATTTGGTGCTAGGTCTTTCCCTTTAGGTTTTACCCCAACAATGTTTTCATTAGTTTCGCTCACTCTCGAAATCAAGCATTTTACAGCAGGTTGGAGCAGCCTGTATCTCAGCACAGGAATAAGGTAGGGAAGAATTCTAAGGCTCATTTTGACTGCCTCCAGAAGTTAGATCAGATGGCAAATTGGATTTGGTGCTAGGTCTTTCCCTTTAGGTTTTACCCCAACAATGTTTTCATTAGTTTCGCTCACTCTCGAAATCAAGCATTTTACAGCAGGTTGGAGCAGCCTGTATCTCAGCACAGGAATAAGGTAGGGAAGAATTCTAAGGCTCATTTTGACTGCCTCCAGAAGTTAGATCAGATGGCAAATTGGATTTGGTGCTAGGTCTTTCCCTTTAGGTTTTACCCCAACAATGTTTTCATTAGTTTCGCTCACTCTCGAAATCAAGCATTTTACAGCAGGTTGGAGCAGCCTGTATCTCAGCACAGGAATAAGGTAGGGAAGAATTCTAAGGCTCATTTTGACTGCCTCCAGAAGTTAGATCAGATGGCAAATTGGATTTGGTGCTAGGTCTTTCCCTTTAGGTTTTACCCCACCAATGTTTTCATTAGTTTCGCTCACTCTCGAAATCAAGCATTTTACAGCAGGTTGGAGCAGCCTGTATCTCAGCACAGGAATAAGGTAGGGAAGAATTCTAAGGCTCATTGTGACTGCCTCCAGAAGTTAGATCAGATGGCAAATTGGATTTGGTGCTAGGTCTTTCCCTTTAGGTTTTACCTCAACAATGTTTTCATTAGTTTCGCTCACTCTCGAAATCAAGCATTTTACAGCAGGTTGGAGCAGCCTGTATCTCAGCACAGGAATAAGGTAGGGAAGAATTCTAAGGCTCATTTTGACTGCCTCCAGAAGTTAGATCAGATGGCAAATTGGATTTGGTGCTAGGTCTTTCCCTTTAGGTTTTACCCCAACAATGTTTTCATTAGTTTCGCTCACTCTCGAAATCAAGCATTTTACAGCAGGTTGGAGCAGCCTGTATCTCAGCACAGGAATAAGGTAGGGAAGAATTCTAAGGATCATTTTGACTGCCTCCAGAAGTTAGATCAGATGGCAAATTGGATTTGGTGCTAGGTCTTTCCCTTTGGGTTTTACCCCAACAATGTTTTCATTAGTTTCGCTCACTCTCGAAATCAAGCATTTTACAGCAGGTTGGAGCAGCCTGTATCTCAGCACAGGAATAAGGTAGGGAAGAATTCAAATGCTCATTTTGACTGCCTCCAGAAGTTCGATCAGATGGCAAATTGGATTTGGTGCTAGGTCTTTCCCTTTAGGTTTTACCCCAACAATGTTTTCATTAGTTTCGCTCACTCTCGAAATCAAGCATTTTACAGCAGGTTGGAGCAGCCTGTATCTCAGCACAGGAATAAGGTAGGGAAGAATTCTAAGGCTCATTTTGACTGCCTCCAGAAGTTAGATCAGATGGCAAATTGGATTTGGTGCTAGGTCTTTCCCTTTAGGTTTTACCCCAACAATGTTTTCATTAGTTTCGCTCACTCTCGAAATCAAGCATTTTACAGCAGGTTGGAGCAGCCTGTATCTCAGCACAGGAATAAGGTAGGGAAGAATTCTAAGGATCATTTTGACTGCCTCCAGAAGTTAGATCAGATGGCAAATTGGATTTGGTGCTAGGTCTTTCCCTTTAGGTTTTACCCCAACAATGTTTTCATTAGTTTCGCTCACTCTCGAAATCAAGCATTTTACAGCAGGTTGGAGCAGCCTGTATCTCAGCACAGGAATAAGGTAGGGAAGAATTCTAAGGATCATTTTGACTGCCTCCAGAAGTTAGATCAGATGGCAAATTGGATTTGGTGCTAGGTCTTTCCCTTTGGGTTTTACCCCAACAATGTTTTCATTAGTTTCGCTCACTCTCGAAATCAAGCATTTTACAGCAGGTTGGAGCAGCCTGTATCTCAGCACAGGAATAAGGTAGGGAAGAATTCAAATGCTCATTTTGACTGCCTCCAGAAGTTAGATCAGATGGCAAATTGGATTTGGTGCTAGGTCTTTGCCTTTAGGTTTTACCCCAACAATGTTTTCATTAGTTTCGCTCACTCTCGAAATCAAGCATTTTACAGCAGGTTGGAGCAGCCTGTATCTCAGCACAGGAATAAGGTAGGGAAGAATTCTAAGGCTCATTTTGACTGCCTCCAGAAGTTAGATCAGATGGCAAATTGGATTTGGTGCTAGGTCTTTCCCTTTAGGTTTTACCCCAACAATGTTTTCATTAGTTTCGCTCACTCTCGAAATCAAGCATTTTACAGCAGGTTGGAGCAGCCTGTATCTCAGCACAGGAATAAGGTAGGGAAGAATTCTAAGGCTCATTTTGACTGCCTCCAGAAGTTAGATCAGATGGCAAATTGGATTTGGTGCTAGGTCTTTCCCTTTAGGTTTTACCCCAACAATGTTTTCATTAGTTTCGCTCACTCTCGAAATCAAGCATTTTACAGCAGGTTGGAGCAGCCTGTATCTCAGCACAGGAATAAGGTAGGGAAGAATTCTAAGGCTCATTTTGACTGCCTCCAGAAGTTAGATCAGATGGCAAATTGGATTTGGTGCTAGGTCTTTCCCTTTAGGTTTTACCCCAACAATGTTTTCATTAGTTTCGCTCACTCTCGAAATCAAGCATTTTACAGCAGGTTGGAGCAGCCTGTATCTCAGCACAGGAATAAGGTAGGGAAGAATTCTAAGGCTCATTTTGACTGCCTCCAGAAGTTAGATCAGATGGCAAATTGGATTTGGTGCTAGGTCTTTCCCTTTAGGTTTTACCCCAACAATGTTTTCATTAGTTTCGCTCACTCTCGAAATCAAGCATTTTACAGCAGGTTGGAGCAGCCTGTATCTCAGCACAGGAATAAGGTAGGGAAGAATTCTAAGGCTCATTTTGACTGCCTCCAGAAGTTAGATCAGATGGCAAATTGGATTTGGTGCTAGGTCTTTCCCTTTAGGTTTTACCCCAACAATGTTTTCATTAGTTTCGCTCACTCTCGAAATCAAGCATTTTACAGCAGGTTGGAGCAGCCTGTATCTCAGCACAGGAATAAGGTAGGGAAGAATTCTAAGGCTCATTTTGACTGCCTCCAGAAGTTAGATCAGATGGCAAATTGGATTTGGTGCTAGGTCTTTCCCTTTAGGTTTTACCCCAACAATGTTTTCATTAGTTTCGCTCACTCTCGAAATCAAGCATTTTACAGCAGGTTGGAGCAGCCTGTATCTCAGCACAGGAATAAGGTAGGGAAGAATTCTAAGGCTCATTTTGACTGCCTCCAGAAGTTAGATCAGATGGCAAATTGGATTTGGTGCTAGGTCTTTCCCTTTAGGTTTTACCCCAACAATGTTTTCATTAGTTTCGCTCACTCTCGAAATCAAGCATTTTACAGCAGGATGGAGCAGCCTGTATCTCAGCACAGGAATAAGGTAGGGAAGAATTCTAAGGCTCATTTTGACTGCCTCCAGAAGTTAGATCAGATGGCAAATTGGATTTGGTGCTAGGTCTTTCCCTTTAGGTTTTACCCCAACAATGTTTTCATTAGTTTCGCTCACTCTCGAAATCAAGCATTTTACAGCAGGTTGGAGCAGCCTGTATCTCAGCACAGGAATAAGGTAGGGAAGAATTCTAAGGCTCATTTTGACTGCCTCCAGAAGTTAGATCAGATGGCAAATTGGATTTGGTGCTAGGTCTTTCCCTTTAGGTTTTACCCCAACAATGTTTTCATTAGTTTCGCTCACTCTCGAAATCAAGCATTTTACAGCAGGTTGGAGCAGCCTGTATCTCAGCACAGGAATAAGGTAGGGAAGAATTCTAAGGCTCATTTTGACTGCCTCCAGAAGTTAGATCAGATGGCAAATTGGATTTGGTGCTAGGTCTTTCCCTTTAGGTTTTACCCCAACAATGTTTTCATTAGTTTCGCTCACTCTCGAAATCAAGCATTTTACAGCAGGTTGGAGCAGCCTGTATCTCAGCACAGGAATAAGGTAGGGAAGAATTCTAAGGCTCATTGTGACTGCCTCCAGAAGTTAGATCAGATGGCAAATTGGATTTGGTGCTAGGTCTTTCCCTTTAGGTTTTACCTCAACAATGTTTTCATTAGTTTCGCTCACTCTCGAAATCAAGCATTTTACAGCAGGTTGGAGCAGCCTGTATCTCAGCACAGGAATAAGGTAGGGAAGAATTCTAAGGCTCATTTTGACTGCCTCCAGAAGTTAGATCAGATGGCAAATTGGATTTGGTGCTAGGTCTTTCCCTTTAGGTTTTACCCCAACAATGTTTTCATTAGTTTCGCTCACTCTCGAAATCAAGCATTTTACAGCAGGTTGGAGCAGCCTGTATCTCAGCACAGGAATAAGGTAGGGAAGAATTCAAATGCTCATTTTGACTGCCTCCAGAAGTTAGATCAGATGGCAAATTGGATTTGGTGCTAGGTCTTTCCCTTTAGGTTTTACCCCAACAATGTTTTCATTAGTTTCGCTCACTCTCGAAATCAAGCATTTTACAGCAGGTTGGAGCAGCCTGTATCTCAGCACAGGAATAAGGTAGGGAAGAATTCTAAGGCTCATTTTGACTGCCTCCAGAAGTTAGATCAGATGGCAAATTGGATTTGGTGCTAGGTCTTTCCCTTTAGGTTTTACCCCAACAATGTTTTCATTAGTTTCGCTCACTCTCGAAATCAAGCATTTTACAGCAGGTTGGAGCAGCCTGTATCTCAGCACAGGAATAAGGTAGGGAAGAATTCTAAGGCTCATTTTGACTGCCTCCAGAAGTTAGATCAGATGGCAAATTGGATTTGGTGCTAGGTCTTTCCCTTTAGGTTTTACCCCAACAATGTTTTCATTAGTTTCGCTCACTCTCGAAATCAAGCATTTTACAGCAGGTTGGAGCAGCCTGTATCTCAGCACAGGAATAAGGTAGGGAAGAATTCTAAGGCTCATTTTGACTGCCTCCAGAAGTTAGATCAGATGGCAAATTGGATTTGGTGCTAGGTCTTTCCCTTTAGGTTTTACCCCAACAATGTTTTCATTAGTTTCGCTCACTCTCGAAATCAAGCATTTTACAGCAGGTTGGAGCAGCCTGTATCTCAGCACAGGAATAAGGTAGGGAAGAATTCTAAGGCTCATTTTGACTGCCTCCAGAAGTTAGATCAGATGGCAAATTGGATTTGGTGCTAGGTCTTTCCCTTTAGGTTTTACCCCAACAATGTTTTCATTAGTTTCGCTCACTCTCGAAATCAAGCATTTTACAGCAGGTTGGAGCAGCCTGTATCTCAGCACAGGAATAAGGTAGGGAAGAATTCTAAGGCTCATTTTGACTGCCTCCAGAAGTTAGATCAGATGGCAAATTGGATTTGGTGCTAGGTCTTTCCCTTTAGGTTTTACCCCAACAATGTTTTCATTAGTTTCGCTCACTCTCGAAATCAAGCATTTTACAGCAGGTTGGAGCAGCCTGTATCTCAGCACAGGAATAAGGTAGGGAAGAATTCTAAGGCTCATTTTGACTGCCTCCAGAAGTTAGATCAGATGGCAAATTGGATTTGGTGCTAGGTCTTTCCCTTTAGGTTTTACCCCACCAATGTTTTCATTAGTTTCGCTCACTCTCGAAATCAAGCATTTTACAGCAGGTTGGAGCAGCCTGTATCTCAGCACAGGAATAAGGTAGGGAAGAATTCTAAGGCTCATTGTGACTGCCTCCAGAAGTTAGATCAGATGGCAAATTGGATTTGGTGCTAGGTCTTTCCCTTTAGGTTTTACCTCAACAATGTTTTCATTAGTTTCGCTCACTCTCGAAATCAAGCATTTTACAGCAGGTTGGAGCAGCCTGTATCTCAGCACAGGAATAAGGTAGGGAAGAATTCTAAGGCTCATTTTGACTGCCTCCAGAAGTTAGATCAGATGGCAAATTGGATTTGGTGCTAGGTCTTTCCCTTTAGGTTTTACCCCAACAATGTTTTCATTAGTTTCGCTCACTCTCGAAATCAAGCATTTTACAGCAGGTTGGAGCAGCCTGTATCTCAGCACAGGAATAAGGTAGGGAAGAATTCTAAGGATCATTTTGACTGCCTCCAGAAGTTAGATCAGATGGCAAATTGGATTTGGTGCTAGGTCTTTCCCTTTGGGTTTTACCCCAACAATGTTTTCATTAGTTTCGCTCACTCTCGAAATCAAGCATTTTACAGCAGGTTGGAGCAGCCTGTATCTCAGCACAGGAATAAGGTAGGGAAGAATTCAAATGCTCATTTTGACTGCCTCCAGAAGTTCGATCAGATGGCAAATTGGATTTGGTGCTAGGTCTTTCCCTTTAGGTTTTACCCCAACAATGTTTTCATTAGTTTCGCTCACTCTCGAAATCAAGCATTTTACAGCAGGTTGGAGCAGCCTGTATCTCAGCACAGGAATAAGGTAGGGAAGAATTCTAAGGCTCATTTTGACTGCCTCCAGAAGTTAGATCAGATGGCAAATTGGATTTGGTGCTAGGTCTTTCCCTTTAGGTTTTACCCCAACAATGTTTTCATTAGTTTCGCTCACTCTCGAAATCAAGCATTTTACAGCAGGTTGGAGCAGCCTGTATCTCAGCACAGGAATAAGGTAGGGAAGAATTCTAAGGATCATTTTGACTGCCTCCAGAAGTTAGATCAGATGGCAAATTGGATTTGGTGCTAGGTCTTTCCCTTTAGGTTTTACCCCAACAATGTTTTCATTAGTTTCGCTCACTCTCGAAATCAAGCATTTTACAGCAGGTTGGAGCAGCCTGTATCTCAGCACAGGAATAAGGTAGGGAAGAATTCTAAGGATCATTTTGACTGCCTCCAGAAGTTAGATCAGATGGCAAATTGGATTTGGTGCTAGGTCTTTCCCTTTAGGTTTTACCCCAACAATGTTTTCATTAGTTTCGCTCACTCTCGAAATCAAGCATTTTACAGCAGGTTGGAGCAGCCTGTATCTCAGCACAGGAATAAGGTAGGGAAGAATTCTAAGGCTCATTTTGACTGCCTCCAGAAGTTAGATCAGATGGCAAATTGGATTTGGTGCTAGGTCTTTCCCTTTAGGTTTTACCCCAACAATGTTTTCATTAGTTTCGCTCACTCTCGAAATCAAGCATTTTACAGCAGGTTGGAGCAGCCTGTATCTCAGCACAGGAATAAGGTAGGGAAGAATTCTAAGGCTCATTTTGACTGCCTCCAGAAGTTAGATCAGATGGCAAATTGGATTTGGTGCTAGGTCTTTCCCTTTAGGTTTTACCCCAACAATGTTTTCATTAGTTTCGCTCACTCTCGAAATCAAGCATTTTACAGCAGGTTGGAGCAGCCTGTATCTCAGCACAGGAATAAGGTAGGGAAGAATTCAAAGGCTCATTTTGACTGCCTCCAGAAGTTAGATCAGATGGCAAATTGGATTTGGTGCTAGGTCTTTCCCTTTAGGTTTTACCCCAACAATGTTTTCATTAGTTTCGCTCACTCTCGAAATCAAGCATTTTACAGCAGGTTGGAGCAGCCTGTATCTCAGCACAGGAATAAGGTAGGGAAGAATTCTAAGGCTCATTTTGACTGCCTCCAGAAGTTAGATCAGATGGCAAATTGGATTTGGTGCTAGGTCTTTCCCTTTAGGTTTTACCCCAACAATGTTTTCATTAGTTTCGCTCACTCTCGAAATCAAGCATTTTACAGCAGGTTGGAGCAGCCTGTATCTCAGCACAGGAATAAGGTAGGGAAGAATTCTAAGGCTCATTTTGACTGCCTCCAGAAGTTAGATCAGATGGCAAATTGGATTTGGTGCTAGGTCTTTCCCTTTAGGTTTTACCCCAACAATGTTTTCATTAGTTTCGCTCACTCTCGAAATCAAGCATTTTACAGCAGGTTGGAGCAGCCTGTATCTCAGCACAGGAATAAGGTAGGGAAGAATTCTAAGGCTCATTTTGACTGCCTCCAGAAGTTAGATCAGATGGCAAATTGGATTTGGTGCTAGGTCTTTCCCTTTAGGTTTTACCCCAACAATGTTTTCATTAGTTTCGCTCACTCTCGAAATCAAGCATTTTACAGCAGGTTGGAGCAGCCTGTATCTCAGCACAGGAATAAGGTAGGGAAGAATTCTAAGGCTCATTGTGACTGCCTCCAGAAGTTAGATCAGATGGCAAATTGGATTTGGTGCTAGGTCTTTCCCTTTAGGTTTTACCCCAACAATGTTTTCATTAGTTTCGCTCACTCTCGAAATCAAGCATTTTACAGCAGGTTGGAGCAGCCTGTATCTCAGCACAGGAATAAGGTAGGGAAGAATTCTAAGGCTCATTTTGACTGCCTCCAGAAGTTAGATCAGATGGCAAATTGGATTTGGTGCTAGGTCTTTCCCTTTAGGTTTTACCCCAACAATGTTTTCATTAGTTTCGCTCACTCTCGAAATCAAGCATTTTACAGCAGGTTGGAGCAGCCTGTATCTCAGCACAGGAATAAGGTAGGGAAGAATTCTAAGGCTCATTGTGACTGCCTCCAGAAGTTAGATCAGATGGCAAATTGGATTTGGTGCTAGGTCTTTCCCTTTAGGTTTTACCCCAACAATGTTTTCATTAGTTTCGCTCACTCTCGAAATCAAGCATTTTACAGCAGGTTGGAGCAGCCTGTATCTCAGCACAGGAATAAGGTAGGGAAGAATTCAAATGCTCATTTTGACTGCCTCCAGAAGTTAGATCAGATGGCAAATTGGATTTGGTGCTAGCTCTTTCCCTTTAGGTTTTACCCCAACAATGTTTTCATTAGTTTCGCTCACTCTCGAAATCAAGCATTTTACAGCAGGTTGGAGCAGCCTGTATCTCAGCACAGGAATAAGGTAGGGAAGAATTCTAAGGATCATTTTGACTGCCTCCAGAAGTTAGATCAGATGGCAAATTGGATTTGGTGCTAGGTCTTTCCCTTTAGGTTTTACCCCAACAATGTTTTCATTAGTTTCGCTCACTCTCGAAATCAAGCATTTTACAGCAGGTTGGAGCAGCCTGTATCTCAGCACAGGAATAAGGTAGGGAAGAATTCTAAGGATCATTTTGACTGCCTCCAGAAGTTAGATCAGATGGCAAATTGGATTTGGTGCTAGGTCTTTCCCTTTAGGTTTTACCTCAACAATGTTTTCATTAGTTTCGCTCACTCTCGAAATCAAGCATTTTACAGCAGGTTGGAGCAGCCTGTATCTCAGCACAGGAATAAGGTAGGGAAGAATTCTAAGGATCATTTTGACTGCCTCCAGAAGTTAGATCAGATGGCAAATTGGATTTGGTGCTAGGTCTTTCCCTTTAGGTTTTACCCCAACAATGTTTTCATTAGTTTCGCTCACTCTCGAAATCAAGCATTTTACAGCAGGTTGGAGCAGCCTGTATCTCAGCACAGGAATAAGGTAGGGAAGAATTCTAAGGCTCATTTTGACTGCCTCCAGAAGTTAGATCAGATGGCAAATTGGATTTGGTGCTAGGTCTTTCCCTTTAGGTTTTACCCCAACAATGTTTTCATTAGTTTCGCTCACTCTCGAAATCAAGCATTTTACAGCAGGTTGGAGCAGCCTGTATCTCAGCACAGGAATAAGGTAGGGAAGAATTCTAAGGCTCATTTTGACTGCCTCCAGAAGTTAGATCAGATGGCAAATTGGATTTGGTGCTAGGTCTTTCCCTTTAGGTTTTACCCCAACAATGTTTTCATTAGTTTCGCTCACTCTCGAAATCAAGCATTTTACAGCAGGTTGGAGCAGCCTGTATCTCAGCACAGGAATAAGGTAGGGAAGAATTCAAAGGCTCATTTTGACTGCCTCCAGAAGTTAGATCAGATGGCAAATTGGATTTGGTGCTAGGTCTTTCCCTTTAGGTTTTACCCCAACAATGTTTTCATTAGTTTCGCTCACTCTCGAAATCAAGCATTTTACAGCAGGTTGGAGCAGCCTGTATCTCAGCACAGGAATAAGGTAGGGAAGAATTCTAAGGCTCATTTTGACTGCCTCCAGAAGTTAGATCAGATGGCAAATTGGATTTGGTGCTAGGTCTTTCCCTTTAGGTTTTACCCCAACAATGTTTTCATTAGTTTCGCTCACTCTCGAAATCAAGCATTTTACAGCTGGTTGGAGCAGCCTGTATCTCAGCACAGGAATAAGGTAGGGAAGAATTCAAATGCTCCTTTTGACTGCCTCCAGAAGTTAGATCAGATGGCAAATTGGATTTGGTGCTAGGTCTTTCCCTTTAGGTTTTACCCCAACAATGTTTTCATTAGTTTCGCTCACTCTCGAAATCAAGCATTTTACAGCAGGTTGGAGCAGCCTGTATCTCAGCACAGGAATAAGGTAGGGAAGAATTCTAAGGCTCATTTTGACTGCCTCCAGAAGTTAGATCAGATGGCAAATTGGATTTGGTGCTAGGTCTTTCCCTTTAGGTTTTACCCCAACAATGTTTTCATTAGTTTCGCTCACTCTCGAAATCAAGCATTTTACAGCAGGTTGGAGCAGCCTGTATCTCAGCACAGGAATAAGGTAGGGAAGAATTCTAAGGCTCATTGTGACTGCCTCCAGAAGTTAGATCAGATGGCAAATTGGATTTGGTGCTAGGTCTTTCCCTTTAGGTTTTACCTCAACAATGTTTTCATTAGTTTCGCTCACTCTCGAAATCAAGCATTTTACAGCAGGTTGGAGCAGCCTGTATCTCAGCACAGGAATAAGGTAGGGAAGAATTCTAAGGCTCATTTTGACTGCCTCCAGAAGTTAGATCAGATGGCAAATTGGATTTGGTGCTAGGTCTTTCCCTTTAGGTTTTACCCCAACAATGTTTTCATTAGTTTCGCTCACTCTCGAAATCAAGCATTTTACAGCAGGTTGGAGCAGCCTGTATCTCAGCACAGGAATAAGGTAGGGAAGAATTCTAAGGATCATTTTGACTGCCTCCAGAAGTTAGATCAGATGGCAAATTGGATTTGGTGCTAGGTCTTTCCCTTTAGGTTTTACCCCAACAATGTTTTCATTAGTTTCGCTCACTCTCGAAATCAAGCATTTTACAGCAGGTTGGAGCAGCCTGTATCTCAGCACAGGAATAAGGTAGGGAAGAATTCAAATGCTCATTTTGACTGCCTCCAGAAGTTAGATCAGATGGCAAATTGGATTTGGTGCTAGCTCTTTCCCTTTAGGTTTTACCCCAACAATGTTTTCATTAGTTTCGCTCACTCTCGAAATCAAGCATTTTACAGCAGGTTGGAGCAGCCTGTATCTCAGCACAGGAATAAGGTAGGGAAGAATTCTAAGGATCATTTTGACTGCCTCCAGAAGTTAGATCAGATGGCAAATTGGATTTGGTGCTAGGTCTTTCCCTTTAGGTTTTACCCCAACAATGTTTTCATTAGTTTCGCTCACTCTCGAAATCAAGCATTTTACAGCAGGTTGGAGCAGCCTGTATCTCAGCACAGGAATAAGGTAGGGAAGAATTCTAAGGATCATTTTGACTGCCTCCAGAAGTTAGATCAGATGGCAAATTGGATTTGGTGCTAGGTCTTTCCCTTTAGGTTTTACCCCAACAATGTTTTCATTAGTTTCGCTCACTCTCGAAATCAAGCATTTTACAGCAGGTTGGAGCAGCCTGTATCTCAGCACAGGAATAAGGTAGGGAAGAATTCTAAGGCTCATTTTGACTGCCTCCAGAAGTTAGATCAGATGGCAAATTGGATTTGGTGCTAGGTCTTTCCCTTTAGGTTTTACCCCAACAATGTTTTCATTAGTTTCGCTCACTCTCGAAATCAAGCATTTTACAGCAGGTTGGAGCAGCCTGTATCTCAGCACAGGAATAAGGTAGGGAAGAATTCTAAGGCTCATTTTGACTGCCTCCAGAAGTTAGATCAGATGGCAAATTGGATTTGGTGCTAGGTCTTTCCCTTTAGGTTTTACCCCAACAATGTTTTCATTAGTTTCGCTCACTCTCGAAATCAAGCATTTTACAGCAGGTTGGAGCAGCCTGTATCTCAGCACAGGAATAAGGTAGGGAAGAATTCAAAGGCTCATTTTGACTGCCTCCAGAAGTTAGATCAGATGGCAAATTGGATTTGGTGCTAGGTCTTTCCCTTTAGGTTTTACCCCAACAATGTTTTCATTAGTTTCGCTCACTCTCGAAATCAAGCATTTTACAGCAGGTTGGAGCAGCCTGTATCTCAGCACAGGAATAAGGTAGGGAAGAATTCTAAGGCTCATTTTGACTGCCTCCAGAAGTTAGATCAGATGGCAAATTGGATTTGGTGCTAGGTCTTTCCCTTTAGGTTTTACCCCAACAATGTTTTCATTAGTTTCGCTCACTCTCGAAATCAAGCATTTTACAGCAGGTTGGAGCAGCCTGTATCTCAGCACAGGAATAAGGTAGGGAAGAATTCAAATGCTCCTTTTGACTGCCTCCAGAAGTTAGATCAGATGGCAAATTGGATTTGGTGCTAGGTCTTTCCCTTTAGGTTTTACCCCAACAATGTTTTCATTAGTTTCGCTCACTCTCGAAATCAAGCATTTTACAGCAGGTTGGAGCAGCCTGTATCTCAGCACAGGAATAAGGTAGGGAAGAATTCTAAGGCTCATTGTGACTGCCTCCAGAAGTTAGATCAGATGGCAAATTGGATTTGGTGCTAGGTCTTTCCCTTTAGGTTTTACCCCAACAATGTTTTCATTAGTTTCGCTCACTCTCGAAATCAAGCATTTTACAGCAGGTTGGAGCAGCCTGTATCTCAGCACAGGAATAAGGTAGGGAAGAATTCTAAGGATCATTTTGACTGCCTCCAGAAGTTAGATCAGATGGCAAATTGGATTTGGTGCTAGGTCTTTCCCTTTAGGTTTTACCCCAACAATGTTTTCATTAGTTTCGCTCACTCTCGAAATCAAGCATTTTACAGCAGGTTGGAGCAGCCTGTATCTCAGCACAGGAATAAGGTAGGGAAGAATTCAAATGCTCATTTTGACTGCCTCCAGAAGTTAGATCAGATGGCAAATTGGATTTGGTGCTAGGTCTTTCCCTTTAGGTTTTACCCCAACAATGTTTTCATTAGTTTCGCTCACTCTCGAAATCAAGCATTTTACAGCAGGTTGGAGCAGCCTGTATCTCAGCACAGGAATAAGGTAGGGAAGAATTCTAAGGATCATTTTGACTGCCTCCAGAAGTTAGATCAGATGGCAAATTGGATTTGGTGCTAGGTCTTTCCCTTTAGGTTTTACCCCAACAATGTTTTCATTAGTTTCGCTCACTCTCGAAATCAAGCATTTTACAGCAGGTTGGAGCAGCCTGTATCTCAGCACAGGAATAAGGTAGGGAAGAATTCTAAGGATCATTTTGACTGCCTCCAGAAGTTAGATCAGATGGCAAATTGGATTTGGTGCTAGGTCTTTCCCTTTAGGTTTTACCCCAACAATGTTTTCATTAGTTTCGCTCACTCTCGAAATCAAGCATTTTACAGCAGGTTGGAGCAGCCTGTATCTCAGCACAGGAATAAGGTAGGGAAGAATTCTAAGGATCATTTTGACTGCCTCCAGAAGTTAGATCAGATGGCAAATTGGATTTGGTGCTAGGTCTTTCCCTTTAGGTTTTACCCCAACAATGTTTTCATTAGTTTCGCTCACTCTCGAAATCAAGCATTTTACAGCAGGTTGGAGCAGCCTGTATCTCAGCACAGGAATAAGGTAGGGAAGAATTCTAAGGCTCATTTTGACTGCCTCCAGAAGTTAGATCAGATGGCAAATTGGATTTGGTGCTAGGTCTTTCCCTTTAGGTTTTACCCCAACAATGTTTTCATTAGTTTCGCTCACTCTCGAAATCAAGCATTTTACAGCAGGTTGGAGCAGCCTGTATCTCAGCACAGGAATAAGGTAGGGAAGAATTCTAAGGCTCATTTTGACTGCCTCCAGAAGTTAGATCAGATGGCAAATTGGATTTGGTGCTAGGTCTTTCCCTTTAGGTTTTACCCCAACAATGTTTTCATTAGTTTCGCTCACTCTCGAAATCAAGCATTTTACAGCAGGGTTGGAGCAGCCTGTATCTCAGCACAGGAATAAGGTAGGGAAGAATTCTAAGGCTCATTTTGACTGCCTCCAGAAGTTAGATCAGATGGCAAATTGGATTTGGTGCTAGGTCCTTTCCCTTTAGGTTTTACCCCAACAATGTTTTCATTAGTTTCGCTCACTCTCGAAATCAAGCATTTTACAGCAGGTTGGAGCAGCCTGTATCTCAGCACAGGAATAAGGTAGGGAAGAATTCTAAGGCTCATTGTGACTGCCTCCAGAAGTTAGATCAGATGGCAAATTGGATTTGGTGCTAGGTCTTTCCCTTTAGGTTTTACCTCAACAATGTTTTCATTAGTTTCGCTCACTCTCGAAATCAAGCATTTTACAGCAGGTTGGAGCAGCCTGTATCTCAGCACAGGAATAAGGTAGGGAAGAATTCTAAGGCTCATTTTGACTGCCTCCAGAAGTTAGATCAGATGGCAAATTGGATTTGGTGCTAGGTCTTTCCCTTTAGGTTTTACCCCAACAATGTTTTCATTAGTTTCGCTCACTCTCGAAATCAAGCATTTTACAGCAGGTTGGAGCAGCCTGTATCTCAGCACAGGAATAAGGTAGGGAAGAATTCTAAGGCTCATTTTGACTGCCTCCAGAAGTTAGATCAGATGGCAAATTGGATTTGGTGCTAGGTCTTTCCCTTTAGGTTTTACCCCAACAATGTTTTCATTAGTTTCGCTCACTCTCGAAATCAAGCATTTTACAGCAGGTTGGAGCAGCCTGTATCTCAGCACAGGAATAAGGTAGGGAAGAATTCTAAGGCTCATTTTGACTGCCTCCAGAAGTTAGATCAGATGGCAAATTGGATTTGGTGCTAGGTCTTTCCCTTTAGGTTTTACCCCAACAATGTTTTCATTAGTTTTCGCTCACTCTCGAAATCAAGCATTTTACAGCAGGTTGGAGCAGCCTGTATCTCAGCACAGGAATAAGGTAGGGAAGAATTCTAAGGATCATTTTTGACTGCCTCCAGAAGTTAGATCAGATGGCAAATTGGATTTGGTGCTAGGTCTTTCCCTTTAGGTTTTACCCCAACAATGTTTTCATTAGTTTCGCTCACTCTCGAAATCAAGCATTTTACAGCAGGTTGGAGCAGCCTGTATCTCAGCACAGGAATAAGGTAGGGAAGAATTCTAAGGCTCATTTTGACTGCCTCCAGAAGTTAGATCAGATGGCAAATTGGATTTGGTGCTAGGTCTTTCCCTTTAGGTTTTACCCCAACAATGTTTTCATTAGTTTCGCTCACTCTCGAAATCAAGCATTTTACAGCAGGTTGGAGCAGCCTGTATCTCAGCACAGGAATAAGGTAGGGAAGAATTCTAAGGCTCATTTTGACTGCCTCCAGAAGTTAGATCAGATGGCAAATTGGATTTGGTGCTAGGTCTTTCCCTTTAGGTTTTACCCCAACAATGTTTTCATTAGTTTCGCTCACTCTCGAAATCAAGCATTTTACAGCAGGTTGGAGCAGCCTGTATCTCAGCACAGGAATAAGGTAGGGAAGAATTCTAAGGCTCATTTTGACTGCCTCCAGAAGTTAGATCAGATGGCAAATTGGATTTGGTGCTAGGTCTTTCCCTTTAGGTTTTACCCCAACAATGTTTTCATTAGTTTCGCTCACTCTCGAAATCAAGCATTTTACAGCAGGTTGGAGCAGCCTGTATCTCAGCACAGGAATAAGGTAGGGAAGAATTCTAAGGATCATTTTGACTGCCTCCAGAAGTTAGATCAGATGGCAAATTGGATTTGGTGCTAGGTCTTTCCCTTTAGGTTTTACCCCAACAATGTTTTCATTAGTTTCGCTCACTCTCGAAATCAAGCATTTTACAGCAGGTTGGAGCAGCCTGTATCTCAGCACAGGAATAAGGTAGGGAAGAATTCTAAGGCTCATTTTGACTGCCTCCAGAAGTTAGATCAGATGGCAAATTGGATTTGGTGCTAGGTCTTTCCCTTTAGGTTTTACCCCAACAATGTTTTCATTAGTTTCGCTCACTCTCGAAATCAAGCATTTTACAGCAGGTTGGAGCAGCCTGTATCTCAGCACAGGAATAAGGTAGGGAAGAATTCTAAGGCTCATTTTGACTGCCTCCAGAAGTTAGATCAGATGGCAAATTGGATTTGGTGCTAGGTCTTTCCCTTTAGGTTTTACCCCAACAATGTTTTCATTAGTTTCGCTCACTCTCGAAATCAAGCATTTTACAGCAGGTTGGAGCAGCCTGTATCTCAGCACAGGAATAAGGTAGGGAAGAATTCTAAGGCTCATTTTGACTGCCTCCAGAAGTTAGATCAGATGGCAAATTGGATTTGGTGCTAGGTCTTTCCCTTTAGGTTTTACCCCAACAATGTTTTCATTAGTTTCGCTCACTCTCGAAATCAAGCATTTTACAGCAGGTTGGAGCAGCCTGTATCTCAGCACAGGAATAAGGTAGGGAAGAATTCAAAGGCTCATTTTGACTGCCTCCAGAAGTTAGATCAGATGGCAAATTGGATTTGGTGCTAGGTCTTTCCCTTTAGGTTTTACCCCAACAATGTTTTCATTAGTTTCGCTCACTCTCGAAATCAAGCATTTTACAGCAGGTTGGAGCAGCCTGTATCTCAGCACAGGAATAAGGTAGGGAAGAATTCTAAGGCTCATTTTGACTGCCTCCAGAAGTTAGATCAGATGGCAAATTGGATTTGGTGCTAGGTCTTTCCCTTTAGGTTTTACCCCAACAATGTTTTCATTAGTTTCGCTCACTCTCGAAATCAAGCATTTTACAGCAGGTTGGAGCAGCCTGTATCTCAGCACAGGAATAAGGTAGGGAAGAATTCTAAGGCTCATTTTGACTGCCTCCAGAAGTTAGATCAGATGGCAAATTGGATTTGGTGCTAGGTCTTTCCCTTTAGGTTTTACCCCAACAATGTTTTCATTAGTTTCGCTCACTCTCGAAATCAAGCATTTTACAGCAGGTTGGAGCAGCCTGTATCTCAGCACAGGAATAAGGTAGGGAAGAATTCTAAGGCTCATTTTGACTGCCTCCAGAAGTTAGATCAGATGGCAAATTGGATTTGGTGCTAGGTCTTTCCCTTTAGGTTTTACCCCAACAATGTTTTCATTAGTTTCGCTCCCTCTCGAAATCAAGCATTTTACAGCAGGTTGGAGCAGCCTGTATCTCAGCACAGGAATAAGGTAGGGAAGAATTCTAAGGCTCATTTTGACTGCCTCCAGAAGTTAGATCAGATGGCAAATTGGATTTGGTGCTAGGTCTTTCCCTTTAGGTTTTACCCCCAACAATGTTTTCATTAGTTTCGCTCACTCTCGAAATCAAGCATTTTACAGCAGGTTGGAGCAGCCTGTATCTCAGCACAGGAATAAGGTAGGGAAGAATTCTAAGGCTCATTTTGACTGCCTCCAGAAGTTAGATCAGATGGCAAATTGGATTTGGTGCTAGGTCTTTCCCTTTAGGTTTTACCCCAACAATGTTTTCATTAGTTTCGCTCCCTCTCGAAATCAAGCATTTTACAGCAGGTTGGAGCAGCCTGTATCTCAGCACAGGAATAAGGTAGGGAAGAATTCTAAGGCTCATTTTGACTGCCTCCAGAAGTTAGATCAGATGGCAAATTGGATTTGGTGCTAGGTCTTTCCCTTTAGGTTTTACCCCAACAATGTTTTCATTAGTTTCGCTCACTCTCGAAATCAAGCATTTTACAGCAGGTTGGAGCAGCCTGTATCTCAGCACAGGAATAAGGTAGGGAAGAATTCTAAGGCTCATTTTGACTGCCTCCAGAAGTTAGATCAGATGGCAAATTGGATTTGGTGCTAGGTCTTTCCCTTTAGGTTTTACCCCAACAATGTTTTCATTAGTTTCGCTCACTCTCGAAATCAAGCATTTTACAGCAGGTTGGAGCAGCCTGTATCTCAGCACAGGAATAAGGTAGGGAAGAATTCTAAGGCTCATTTTGACTGCCTCCAGAAGTTAGATCAGATGGCAAATTGGATTTGGTGCTAGGTCTTTCCCTTTAGGTTTTACCCCAACAATGTTTTCATTAGTTTCGCTCACTCTCGAAATCAAGCATTTTACAGCAGGTTGGAGCAGCCTGTATCTCAGCACAGGAATAAGGTAGGGAAGAATTCTAAGGCTCATTTTGACTGCCTCCAGAAGTTAGATCAGATGGCAAATTGGATTTGGTGCTAGGTCTTTCCCTTTAGGTTTTACCCCAACAATGTTTTCATTAGTTTCGCTCCCTCTCGAAATCAAGCATTTTACAGCAGGTTGGAGCAGCCTGTATCTCAGCACAGGAATAAGGTAGGGAAGAATTCTAAGGCTCATTTTGACTGCCTCCAGAAGTTAGATCAGATGGCAAATTGGATTTGGTGCTAGGTCTTTCCCTTTAGGTTTTACCCCAACAATGTTTTCATTAGTTTCGCTCACTCTCGAAATCAAGCATTTTACAGCAGGTTGGAGCAGCCTGTATCTCAGCACAGGAATAAGGTAGGGAAGAATTCTAAGGCTCATTTTGACTGCCTCCAGAAGTTAGATCAGATGGCAAATTGGATTTGGTGCTAGGTCTTTCCCTTTAGGTTTTACCCCAACAATGTTTTCATTAGTTTCGCTCACTCTCGAAATCAAGCATTTTACAGCAGGTTGGAGCAGCCTGTATCTCAGCACAGGAATAAGGTAGGGAAGAATTCTAAGGCTCATTTTGACTGCCTCCAGAAGTTAGATCAGATGGCAAATTGGATTTGGTGCTAGGTCTTTCCCTTTAGGTTTTACCCCAACAATGTTTTCATTAGTTTCGCTCACTCTCGAAATCAAGCATTTTACAGCAGGTTGGAGCAGCCTGTATCTCAGCACAGGAATAAGGTAGGGAAGAATTCTAAGGCTCATTTTGACTGCCTCCAGAAGTTAGATCAGATGGCAAATTGGATTTGGTGCTAGGTCTTTCCCTTTAGGTTTTACCCCAACAATGTTTTCATTAGTTTCGCTCACTCTCGAAATCAAGCATTTTACAGCAGGTTGGAGCAGCCTGTATCTCAGCACAGGAATAAGGTAGGGAAGAATTCTAAGGCTCATTTTGACTGCCTCCAGAAGTTAGATCAGATGGCAAATTGGATTTGGTGCTAGGTCTTTCCCTTTAGGTTTTACCCCAACAATGTTTTCATTAGTTTCGCTCACTCTCGAAATCAAGCATTTTACAGCAGGTTGGAGCAGCCTGTATCTCAGCACAGGAATAAGGTAGGGAAGAATTCTAAGGCTCATTTTGACTGCCTCCAGAAGTTAGATCAGATGGCAAATTGGATTTGGTGCTAGGTCTTTCCCTTTAGGTTTTACCCCAACAATGTTTTCATTAGTTTCGCTCACTCTCGAAATCAAGCATTTTACAGCAGGTTGGAGCAGCCTGTATCTCAGCACAGGAATAAGGTAGGGAAGAATTCTAAGGCTCATTTTGACTGCCTCCAGAAGTTAGATCAGATGGCAAATTGGATTTGGTGCTAGGTCTTTCCCTTTAGGTTTTACCCCAACAATGTTTTCATTAGTTTCGCTCACTCTCGAAATCAAGCATTTTACAGCAGGTTGGAGCAGCCTGTATCTCAGCACAGGAATAAGGTAGGGAAGAATTCTAAGGCTCATTTTGACTGCCTCCAGAAGTTAGATCAGATGGCAAATTGGATTTGGTGCTAGGTCTTTCCCTTTGTTTTACCCCAACAATGTTTTCATTAGTTTCGCTCACTCTCGAAATCAAGCATTTTACAGCAGGTTGGAGCAGCCTGTATCTCAGCACAGGAATAAGGTAGGGAAGAATTCTAAGGCTCATTTTGACTGCCTCCAGAAGTTAGATCAGATGGCAAATTGGATTTGGTGCTAGGTCTTTCCCTTTAGGTTTTACCCCAACAATGTTTTCATTAGTTTCGCTCACTCTCGAAATCAAGCATTTTACAGCAGGTTGGAGCAGCCTGTATCTCAGCACAGGAATAAGGTAGGGAAGAATTCTAAGGCTCATTTTGACTGCCTCCAGAAGTTAGATCAGATGGCAAATTGGATTTGGTGCTAGGTCTTTCCCTTTAGGTTTTACCCCCAACAATGTTTTCATTAGTTTCGCTCACTCTCGAAATCAAGCATTTTACAGCAGGTTGGAGCAGCCTGTATCTCAGCACAGGAATAAGGTAGGGAAGAATTCTAAGGATCATTTTGACTGCCTCCAGAAGTTAGATCAGATGGCAAATTGGATTTGGTGCTAGGTCTTTCCCTTTAGGTTTTACCCCAACAATGTTTTCATTAGTTTCGCTCACTCTCGAAATCAAGCATTTTACAGCAGGTTGGAGCAGCCTGTATCTCAGCACAGGAATAAGGTAGGGAAGAATTCTAAGGCTCATTTTGACTGCCTCCAGAAGTTAGATCAGATGGCAAATTGGATTTGGTGCTAGGTCTTTCCCTTTAGGTTTTACCCCAACAATGTTTTCATTAGTTTCGCTCACTCTCGAAATCAAGCATTTTACAGCAGGTTGGAGCAGCCTGTATCTCAGCACAGGAATAAGGTAGGGAAGAATTCTAAGGCTCATTTTGACTGCCTCCAGAAGTTAGATCAGATGGCAAATTGGATTTGGTGCTAGGTCTTTCCCTTTAGGTTTTACCCCAACAATGTTTTCATTAGTTTCGCTCACTCTCGAAATCAAGCATTTTACAGCAGGTTGGAGCAGCCTGTATCTCAGCACAGGAATAAGGTAGGGAAGAATTCTAAGGATCATTTTGACTGCCTCCAGAAGTTAGATCAGATGGCAAATTGGATTTGGTGCTAGGTCTTTCCCTTTAGGTTTTACCCCAACAATGTTTTCATTAGTTTCGCTCACTCTCGAAATCAAGCATTTTACAGCAGGTTGGAGCAGCCTGTATCTCAGCACAGGAATAAGGTAGGGAAGAATTCTAAGGCTCATTTTGACTGCCTCCAGAAGTTAGATCAGATGGCAAATTGGATTTGGTGCTAGGTCTTTCCCTTTAGGTTTTTACCCCAACAATGTTTTCATTAGTTTCGCTCACTCTCGAAATCAAGCATTTTACAGCAGGTTGGAGCAGCCTGTATCTCAGCACAGGAATAAGGTAGGGAAGAATTCTAAGGCTCATTTTGACTGCCTCCAGAAGTTAGATCAGATGGCAAATTGGATTTGGTGCTAGGTCTTTCCCTTTAGGTTTTACCCCAACAATGTTTTCATTAGTTTCGCTCACTCTCGAAATCAAGCATTTTACAGCAGGTTGGAGCAGCCTGTATCTCAGCACAGGAATAAGGTAGGGAAGAATTCTAAGGCTCATTTTGACTGCCTCCAGAAGTTAGATCAGATGGCAAATTGGATTTGGTGCTAGGTCTTTCCCTTTAGGTTTTACCCCAACAATGTTTTCATTAGTTTCGCTCACTCTCGAAATCAAGCATTTTACAGCAGGTTGGAGCAGCCTGTATCTCAGCACAGGAATAAGGTAGGGAAGAATTCTAAGGCTCATTTTGACTGCCTCCAGAAGTTAGATCAGATGGCAAATTGGATTTGGTGCTAGGTCTTTCCCTTTAGGTTTTACCCCAACAATGTTTTCATTAGTTTCGCTCACTCTCGAAATCAAGCATTTTACAGCAGGTTGGAGCAGCCTGTATCTCAGCACAGGAATAAGGTAGGGAAGAATTCTAAGGATCATTTTGACTGCCTCCAGAAGTTAGATCAGATGGCAGATTGGATTTGGTGCTAGGTCTTTCCCTTTAGGTTTTACCCCAACAATGTTTTCATTAGTTTCGCTCACTCTCGAAATCAAGCATTTTACAGCAGGTTGGAGCAGCCTGTATCTCAGCACAGGAATAAGGTAGGGAAGAATTCTAAGGCTCATTTTGACTGCCTCCAGAAGTTAGATCAGATGGCAGATTGGATTTGGTGCTAGGTCTTTCCCTTTAGGTTTTACCCCAACAATGTTTTCATTAGTTTCGCTCACTCTCGAAATCAAGCATTTTACAGCAGGTTGGAGCAGCCTGTATCTCAGCACAGGAATAAGGTAGGGAAGAATTCTAAGGCTCATTTTGACTGCCTCCAGAAGTTAGATCAGATGGCAAATTGGATTTGGTGCTAGGTCTTTCCCTTTAGGTTTTACCCCAACAATGTTTTCATTAGTTTCGCTCACTCTCGAAATCAAGCATTTTACAGCAGGTTGGAGCAGCCTGTATCTCAGCACAGGAATAAGGTAGGGAAGAATTCTAAGGCTCATTTTGACTGCCTCCAGAAGTTAGATCAGATGGCAAATTGGATTTGGTGCTAGGTCTTTCCCTTTAGGTTTTACCCCAACAATGTTTTCATTAGTTTCGCTCACTCTCGAAATCAAGCATTTTACAGCAGGTTGGAGCAGCCTGTATCTCAGCACAGGAATAAGGTAGGGAAGAATTCTAAGGCTCATTTTGACTGCCTCCAGAAGTTAGATCAGATGGCAAATTGGATTTGGTGCTAGGTCTTTCCCTTTAGGTTTTACCCCAACAATGTTTTCATTAGTTTCGCTCACTCTCGAAATCAAGCATTTTACAGCAGGTTGGAGCAGCCTGTATCTCAGCACAGGAATAAGGTAGGGAAGAATTCTAAGGCTCATTTTGACTGCCTCCAGAAGTTAGATCAGATGGCAAATTGGATTTGGTGCTAGGTCTTTCCCTTTAGGTTTTACCCCAACAATGTTTTCATTAGTTTCGCTCACTCTCGAAATCAAGCATTTTACAGCAGGTTGGAGCAGCCTGTATCTCAGCACAGGAATAAGGTAGGGAAGAATTCTAAGGCTCATTTTGACTGCCTCCAGAAGTTAGATCAGATGGCAAATTGGATTTGGTGCTAGGTCTTTCCCTTTAGGTTTTACCCCAACAATGTTTTCATTAGTTTCGCTCACTCTCGAAATCAAGCATTTTACAGCAGGTTGGAGCAGCCTGTATCTCAGCACAGGAATAAGGTAGGGAAGAATTCTAAGGCTCATTTTGACTGCCTCCAGAAGTTAGATCAGATGGCAAATTGGATTTGGTGCTAGGTCTTTCCCTTTAGGTTTTACCCCAACAATGTTTTCATTAGTTTCGCTCACTCTCGAAATCAAGCATTTTACAGCAGGTTGGAGCAGCCTGTATCTCAGCACAGGAATAAGGTAGGGAAGAATTCTAAGGCTCATTTTGACTGCCTCCAGAAGTTAGATCAGATGGCAAATTGGATTTGGTGCTAGGTCTTTCCCTTTAGGTTTTACCCCAACAATGTTTTCATTAGTTTCGCTCACTCTCGAAATCAAGCATTTTACAGCAGGTTGGAGCAGCCTGTATCTCAGCACAGGAATAAGGTAGGGAAGAATTCTAAGGCTCATTTTGACTGCCTCCAGAAGTTAGATCAGATGGCAAATTGGATTTGGTGCTAGGTCTTTCCCTTTAGGTTTTACCCCAACAATGTTTTCATTAGTTTCGCTCACTCTCGAAATCAAGCATTTTACAGCAGGTTGGAGCAGCCTGTATCTCAGCACAGGAATAAGGTAGGGAAGAATTCTAAGGCTCATTTTGACTGCCTCCAGAAGTTAGATCAGATGGCAAATTGGATTTGGTGCTAGGTCTTTCCCTTTAGGTTTTACCCCAACAATGTTTTCATTAGTTTCGCTCACTCTCGAAATCAAGCATTTTACAGCAGGTTGGAGCAGCCTGTATCTCAGCACAGGAATAAGGTAGGGAAGAATTCTAAGGCTCATTTTGACTGCCTCCAGAAGTTAGATCAGATGGCAAATTGGATTTGGTGCTAGGTCTTTCCCTTTAGGTTTTACCCCAACAATGTTTTCATTAGTTTCGCTCACTCTCGAAATCAAGCATTTTACAGCAGGTTGGAGCAGCCTGTATCTCAGCACAGGAATAAGGTAGGGAAGAATTCTAAGGCTCATTTTGACTGCCTCCAGAAGTTAGATCAGATGGCAAATTGGATTTGGTGCTAGGTCTTTCCCTTTAGGTTTTACCCCAACAATGTTTTCATTAGTTTCGCTCACTCTCGAAATCAAGCATTTTACAGCAGGTTGGAGCAGCCTGTATCTCAGCACAGGAATAAGGTAGGGAAGAATTCTAAGGCTCATTTTGACTGCCTCCAGAAGTTAGATCAGATGGCAAATTGGATTTGGTGCTAGGTCTTTCCCTTTAGGTTTTACCCCAACAATGTTTTCATTAGTTTCGCTCACTCTCGAAATCAAGCATTTTACAGCAGGTTGGAGCAGCCTGTATCTCAGCACAGGAATAAGGTAGGGAAGAATTCTAAGGCTCATTTTGACTGCCTCCAGAAGTTAGATCAGATGGCAAATTGGATTTGGTGCTAGGTCTTTCCCTTTAGGTTTTACCCCAACAATGTTTTCATTAGTTTCGCTCACTCTCGAAATCAAGCATTTTACAGCAGGTTGGAGCAGCCTGTATCTCAGCACAGGAATAAGGTAGGGAAGAATTCTAAGGCTCATTTTGACTGCCTCCAGAAGTTAGATCAGATGGCAAATTGGATTTGGTGCTAGGTCTTTCCCTTTAGGTTTTACCCCAACAATGTTTTCATTAGTTTCGCTCACTCTCGAAATCAAGCATTTTACAGCAGGTTGGAGCAGCCTGTATCTCAGCACAGGAATAAGGTAGGGAAGAATTCTAAGGCTCATTTTGACTGCCTCCAGAAGTTAGATCAGATGGCAAATTGGATTTGGTGCTAGGTCTTTCCCTTTAGGTTTTACCCCAACAATGTTTTCATTAGTTTCGCTCACTCTCGAAATCAAGCATTTTACAGCAGGTTGGAGCAGCCTGTATCTCAGCACAGGAATAAGGTAGGGAAGAATTCTAAGGCTCATTTTGACTGCCTCCAGAAGTTAGATCAGATGGCAAATTGGATTTGGTGCTAGGTCTTTCCCTTTAGGTTTTACCCCAACAATGTTTTCATTAGTTTCGCTCACTCTCGAAATCAAGCATTTTACAGCAGGTTGGAGCAGCCTGTATCTCAGCACAGGAATAAGGTAGGGAAGAATTCTAAGGCTCATTTTGACTGCCTCCAGAAGTTAGATCAGATGGCAAATTGGATTTGGTGCTAGGTCTTTCCCTTTAGGTTTTACCCCAACAATGTTTTCATTAGTTTCGCTCACTCTCGAAATCAAGCATTTTACAGCAGGTTGGAGCAGCCTGTATCTCAGCACAGGAATAAGGTAGGGAAGAATTCTAAGGCTCATTTTGACTGCCTCCAGAAGTTAGATCAGATGGCAAATTGGATTTGGTGCTAGGTCTTTCCCTTTAGGTTTTACCCCAACAATGTTTTCATTAGTTTCGCTCACTCTCGAAATCAAGCATTTTACAGCAGGTTGGAGCAGCCTGTATCTCAGCACAGGAATAAGGTAGGGAAGAATTCTAAGGCTCATTTTGACTGCCTCCAGAAGTTAGATCAGATGGCAAATTGGATTTGGTGCTAGGTCTTTCCCTTTAGGTTTTACCCCAACAATGTTTTCATTAGTTTCGCTCACTCTCGAAATCAAGCATTTTACAGCAGGTTGGAGCAGCCTGTATCTCAGCACAGGAATAAGGTAGGGAAGAATTCTAAGGCTCATTTTGACTGCCTCCAGAAGTTAGATCAGATGGCAAATTGGATTTGGTGCTAGGTCTTTCCCTTTAGGTTTTACCCCAACAATGTTTTCATTAGTTTCGCTCACTCTCGAAATCAAGCATTTTACAGCAGGTTGGAGCAGCCTGTATCTCAGCACAGGAATAAGGTAGGGAAGAATTCTAAGGCTCATTTTGACTGCCTCCAGAAGTTAGATCAGATGGCAAATTGGATTTGGTGCTAGGTCTTTCCCTTTAGGTTTTACCCCAACAATGTTTTCATTAGTTTCGCTCACTCTCGAAATCAAGCATTTTACAGCAGGTTGGAGCAGCCTGTATCTCAGCACAGGAATAAGGTAGGGAAGAATTCTAAGGCTCATTTTGACTGCCTCCAGAAGTTAGATCAGATGGCAAATTGGATTTGGTGCTAGGTCTTTCCCTTTAGGTTTTACCCCAACAATGTTTTCATTAGTTTCGCTCACTCTCGAAATCAAGCATTTTACAGCAGGTTGGAGCAGCCTGTATCTCAGCACAGGAATAAGGTAGGGAAGAATTCTAAGGCTCATTTTGACTGCCTCCAGAAGTTAGATCAGATGGCAAATTGGATTTGGTGCTAGGTCTTTCCCTTTAGGTTTTACCCCAACAATGTTTTCATTAGTTTCGCTCACTCTCGAAATCAAGCATTTTACAGCAGGTTGGAGCAGCCTGTATCTCAGCACAGGAATAAGGTAGGGAAGAATTCTAAGGCTCATTTTGACTGCCTCCAGAAGTTAGATCAGATGGCAAATTGGATTTGGTGCTAGGTCTTTCCCTTTAGGTTTTACCCCAACAATGTTTTCATTAGTTTCGCTCACTCTCGAAATCAAGCATTTTACAGCAGGTTGGAGCAGCCTGTATCTCAGCACAGGAATAAGGTAGGGAAGAATTCTAAGGCTCATTTTGACTGCCTCCAGAAGTTAGATCAGATGGCAAATTGGATTTGGTGCTAGGTCTTTCCCTTTAGGTTTTACCCCAACAATGTTTTCATTAGTTTCGCTCACTCTCGAAATCAAGCATTTTACAGCAGGTTGGAGCAGCCTGTATCTCAGCACAGGAATAAGGTAGGGAAGAATTCTAAGGCTCATTTTGACTGCCTCCAGAAGTTAGATCAGATGGCAAATTGGATTTGGTGCTAGGTCTTTCCCTTTAGGTTTTACCCCAACAATGTTTTCATTAGTTTCGCTCACTCTCGAAATCAAGCATTTTACAGCAGGTTGGAGCAGCCTGTATCTCAGCACAGGAATAAGGTAGGGAAGAATTCTAAGGCTCATTTTGACTGCCTCCAGAAGTTAGATCAGATGGCAAATTGGATTTGGTGCTAGGTCTTTCCCTTTAGGTTTTACCCCAACAATGTTTTCATTAGTTTCGCTCACTCTCGAAATCAAGCATTTTACAGCAGGTTGGAGCAGCCTGTATCTCAGCACAGGAATAAGGTAGGGAAGAATTCTAAGGCTCATTTTGACTGCCTCCAGAAGTTAGATCAGATGGCAAATTGGATTTGGTGCTAGGTCTTTCCCTTTAGGTTTTACCCCAACAATGTTTTCATTAGTTTCGCTCACTCTCGAAATCAAGCATTTTACAGCAGGTTGGAGCAGCCTGTATCTCAGCACAGGAATAAGGTAGGGAAGAATTCTAAGGCTCATTTTGACTGCCTCCAGAAGTTAGATCAGATGGCAAATTGGATTTGGTGCTAGGTCTTTCCCTTTAGGTTTTACCCCAACAATGTTTTCATTAGTTTCGCTCACTCTCGAAATCAAGCATTTTACAGCAGGTTGGAGCAGCCTGTATCTCAGCACAGGAATAAGGTAGGGAAGAATTCTAAGGCTCATTTTGACTGCCTCCAGAAGTTAGATCAGATGGCAAATTGGATTTGGTGCTAGGTCTTTCCCTTTAGGTTTTACCCCAACAATGTTTTCATTAGTTTCGCTCACTCTCGAAATCAAGCATTTTACAGCAGGTTGGAGCAGCCTGTATCTCAGCACAGGAATAAGGTAGGGAAGAATTCTAAGGCTCATTTTGACTGCCTCCAGAAGTTAGATCAGATGGCAAATTGGATTTGGTGCTAGGTCTTTCCCTTTAGGTTTTACCCCAACAATGTTTTCATTAGTTTCGCTCACTCTCGAAATCAAGCATTTTACAGCAGGTTGGAGCAGCCTGTATCTCAGCACAGGAATAAGGTAGGGAAGAATTCTAAGGCTCATTTTGACTGCCTCCAGAAGTTAGATCAGATGGCAAATTGGATTTGGTGCTAGGTCTTTCCCTTTAGGTTTTACCCCAACAATGTTTTCATTAGTTTCGCTCACTCTCGAAATCAAGCATTTTACAGCAGGTTGGAGCAGCCTGTATCTCAGCACAGGAATAAGGTAGGGAAGAATTCTAAGGCTCATTTTGACTGCCTCCAGAAGTTAGATCAGATGGCAAATTGGATTTGGTGCTAGGTCTTTCCCTTTAGGTTTTACCCCAACAATGTTTTCATTAGTTTCGCTCACTCTCGAAATCAAGCATTTTACAGCAGGTTGGAGCAGCCTGTATCTCAGCACAGGAATAAGGTAGGGAAGAATTCTAAGGCTCATTTTGACTGCCTCCAGAAGTTAGATCAGATGGCAAATTGGATTTGGTGCTAGGTCTTTCCCTTTAGGTTTTACCCCAACAATGTTTTCATTAGTTTCGCTCACTCTCGAAATCAAGCATTTTACAGCAGGTTGGAGCAGCCTGTATCTCAGCACAGGAATAAGGTAGGGAAGAATTCTAAGGCTCATTTTGACTGCCTCCAGAAGTTAGATCAGATGGCAAATTGGATTTGGTGCTAGGTCTTTCCCTTTAGGTTTTACCCCAACAATGTTTTCATTAGTTTCGCTCACTCTCGAAATCAAGCATTTTACAGCAGGTTGGAGCAGCCTGTATCTCAGCACAGGAATAAGGTAGGGAAGAATTCTAAGGCTCATTTTGACTGCCTCCAGAAGTTAGATCAGATGGCAAATTGGATTTGGTGCTAGGTCTTTCCCTTTAGGTTTTACCCCAACAATGTTTTCATTAGTTTCGCTCACTCTCGAAATCAAGCATTTTACAGCAGGTTGGAGCAGCCTGTATCTCAGCACAGGAATAAGGTAGGGAAGAATTCTAAGGCTCATTTTGACTGCCTCCAGAAGTTAGATCAGATGGCAAATTGGATTTGGTGCTAGGTCTTTCCCTTTAGGTTTTACCCCAACAATGTTTTCATTAGTTTCGCTCACTCTCGAAATCAAGCATTTTACAGCAGGTTGGAGCAGCCTGTATCTCAGCACAGGAATAAGGTAGGGAAGAATTCTAAGGCTCATTTTGACTGCCTCCAGAAGTTAGATCAGATGGCAAATTGGATTTGGTGCTAGGTCTTTCCCTTTAGGTTTTACCCCAACAATGTTTTCATTAGTTTCGCTCACTCTCGAAATCAAGCATTTTACAGCAGGTTGGAGCAGCCTGTATCTCAGCACAGGAATAAGGTAGGGAAGAATTCTAAGGCTCATTTTGACTGCCTCCAGAAGTTAGATCAGATGGCAAATTGGATTTGGTGCTAGGTCTTTCCCTTTAGGTTTTACCCCAACAATGTTTTCATTAGTTTCGCTCACTCTCGAAATCAAGCATTTTACAGCAGGTTGGAGCAGCCTGTATCTCAGCACAGGAATAAGGTAGGGAAGAATTCTAAGGCTCATTTTGACTGCCTCCAGAAGTTAGATCAGATGGCAAATTGGATTTGGTGCTAGGTCTTTCCCTTTAGGTTTTACCCCAACAATGTTTTCATTAGTTTCGCTCACTCTCGAAATCAAGCATTTTACAGCAGGTTGGAGCAGCCTGTATCTCAGCACAGGAATAAGGTAGGGAAGAATTCTAAGGCTCATTTTGACTGCCTCCAGAAGTTAGATCAGATGGCAAATTGGATTTGGTGCTAGGTCTTTCCCTTTAGGTTTTACCCCAACAATGTTTTCATTAGTTTCGCTCACTCTCGAAATCAAGCATTTTACAGCAGGTTGGAGCAGCCTGTATCTCAGCACAGGAATAAGGTAGGGAAGAATTCTAAGGCTCATTTTGACTGCCTCCAGAAGTTAGATCAGATGGCAAATTGGATTTGGTGCTAGGTCTTTCCCTTTAGGTTTTACCCCAACAATGTTTTCATTAGTTTCGCTCACTCTCGAAATCAAGCATTTTACAGCAGGTTGGAGCAGCCTGTATCTCAGCACAGGAATAAGGTAGGGAAGAATTCTAAGGCTCATTTTGACTGCCTCCAGAAGTTAGATCAGATGGCAAATTGGATTTGGTGCTAGGTCTTTCCCTTTAGGTTTTACCCCAACAATGTTTTCATTAGTTTCGCTCACTCTCGAAATCAAGCATTTTACAGCAGGTTGGAGCAGCCTGTATCTCAGCACAGGAATAAGGTAGGGAAGAATTCTAAGGCTCATTTTGACTGCCTCCAGAAGTTAGATCAGATGGCAAATTGGATTTGGTGCTAGGTCTTTCCCTTTAGGTTTTACCCCAACAATGTTTTCATTAGTTTCGCTCACTCTCGAAATCAAGCATTTTACAGCAGGTTGGAGCAGCCTGTATCTCAGCACAGGAATAAGGTAGGGAAGAATTCTAAGGCTCATTTTGACTGCCTCCAGAAGTTAGATCAGATGGCAAATTGGATTTGGTGCTAGGTCTTTCCCTTTAGGTTTTACCCCAACAATGTTTTCATTAGTTTCGCTCACTCTCGAAATCAAGCATTTTACAGCAGGTTGGAGCAGCCTGTATCTCAGCACAGGAATAAGGTAGGGAAGAATTCTAAGGCTCATTTTGACTGCCTCCAGAAGTTAGATCAGATGGCAAATTGGATTTGGTGCTAGGTCTTTCCCTTTAGGTTTTACCCCAACAATGTTTTCATTAGTTTCGCTCACTCTCGAAATCAAGCATTTTACAGCAGGTTGGAGCAGCCTGTATCTCAGCACAGGAATAAGGTAGGGAAGAATTCTAAGGCTCATTTTGACTGCCTCCAGAAGTTAGATCAGATGGCAAATTGGATTTGGTGCTAGGTCTTTCCCTTTAGGTTTTACCCCAACAATGTTTTCATTAGTTTCGCTCACTCTCGAAATCAAGCATTTTACAGCAGGTTGGAGCAGCCTGTATCTCAGCACAGGAATAAGGTAGGGAAGAATTCTAAGGCTCATTTTGACTGCCTCCAGAAGTTAGATCAGATGGCAAATTGGATTTGGTGCTAGGTCTTTCCCTTTAGGTTTTACCCCAACAATGTTTTCATTAGTTTCGCTCACTCTCGAAATCAAGCATTTTACAGCAGGTTGGAGCAGCCTGTATCTCAGCACAGGAATAAGGTAGGGAAGAATTCTAAGGCTCATTTTGACTGCCTCCAGAAGTTAGATCAGATGGCAAATTGGATTTGGTGCTAGGTCTTTCCCTTTAGGTTTTACCCCAACAATGTTTTCATTAGTTTCGCTCACTCTCGAAATCAAGCATTTTACAGCAGGTTGGAGCAGCCTGTATCTCAGCACAGGAATAAGGTAGGGAAGAATTCTAAGGCTCATTTTGACTGCCTCCAGAAGTTAGATCAGATGGCAAATTGGATTTGGTGCTAGGTCTTTCCCTTTAGGTTTTACCCCAACAATGTTTTCATTAGTTTCGCTCACTCTCGAAATCAAGCATTTTACAGCAGGTTGGAGCAGCCTGTATCTCAGCACAGGAATAAGGTAGGGAAGAATTCTAAGGCTCATTTTGACTGCCTCCAGAAGTTAGATCAGATGGCAAATTGGATTTGGTGCTAGGTCTTTCCCTTTAGGTTTTACCCCAACAATGTTTTCATTAGTTTCGCTCACTCTCGAAATCAAGCATTTTACAGCAGGTTGGAGCAGCCTGTATCTCAGCACAGGAATAAGGTAGGGAAGAATTCTAAGGCTCATTTTGACTGCCTCCAGAAGTTAGATCAGATGGCAAATTGGATTTGGTGCTAGGTCTTTCCCTTTAGGTTTTACCCCAACAATGTTTTCATTAGTTTCGCTCACTCTCGAAATCAAGCATTTTACAGCAGGTTGGAGCAGCCTGTATCTCAGCACAGGAATAAGGTAGGGAAGAATTCTAAGGCTCATTTTGACTGCCTCCAGAAGTTAGATCAGATGGCAAATTGGATTTGGTGCTAGGTCTTTCCCTTTAGGTTTTACCCCAACAATGTTTTCATTAGTTTCGCTCACTCTCGAAATCAAGCATTTTACAGCAGGTTGGAGCAGCCTGTATCTCAGCACAGGAATAAGGTAGGGAAGAATTCTAAGGCTCATTTTGACTGCCTCCAGAAGTTAGATCAGATGGCAAATTGGATTTGGTGCTAGGTCTTTCCCTTTAGGTTTTACCCCAACAATGTTTTCATTAGTTTCGCTCACTCTCGAAATCAAGCATTTTACAGCAGGTTGGAGCAGCCTGTATCTCAGCACAGGAATAAGGTAGGGAAGAATTCTAAGGCTCATTTTGACTGCCTCCAGAAGTTAGATCAGATGGCAAATTGGATTTGGTGCTAGGTCTTTCCCTTTAGGTTTTACCCCAACAATGTTTTCATTAGTTTCGCTCACTCTCGAAATCAAGCATTTTACAGCAGGTTGGAGCAGCCTGTATCTCAGCACAGGAATAAGGTAGGGAAGAATTCTAAGGCTCATTTTGACTGCCTCCAGAAGTTAGATCAGATGGCAAATTGGATTTGGTGCTAGGTCTTTCCCTTTAGGTTTTACCCCAACAATGTTTTCATTAGTTTCGCTCACTCTCGAAATCAAGCATTTTACAGCAGGTTGGAGCAGCCTGTATCTCAGCACAGGAATAAGGTAGGGAAGAATTCTAAGGCTCATTTTGACTGCCTCCAGAAGTTAGATCAGATGGCAAATTGGATTTGGTGCTAGGTCTTTCCCTTTAGGTTTTACCCCAACAATGTTTTCATTAGTTTCGCTCACTCTCGAAATCAAGCATTTTACAGCAGGTTGGAGCAGCCTGTATCTCAGCACAGGAATAAGGTAGGGAAGAATTCTAAGGCTCATTTTGACTGCCTCCAGAAGTTAGATCAGATGGCAAATTGGATTTGGTGCTAGGTCTTTCCCTTTAGGTTTTACCCCAACAATGTTTTCATTAGTTTCGCTCACTCTCGAAATCAAGCATTTTACAGCAGGTTGGAGCAGCCTGTATCTCAGCACAGGAATAAGGTAGGGAAGAATTCTAAGGCTCATTTTGACTGCCTCCAGAAGTTAGATCAGATGGCAAATTGGATTTGGTGCTAGGTCTTTCCCTTTAGGTTTTACCCCAACAATGTTTTCATTAGTTTCGCTCACTCTCGAAATCAAGCATTTTACAGCAGGTTGGAGCAGCCTGTATCTCAGCACAGGAATAAGGTAGGGAAGAATTCTAAGGCTCATTTTGACTGCCTCCAGAAGTTAGATCAGATGGCAAATTGGATTTGGTGCTAGGTCTTTCCCTTTAGGTTTTACCCCAACAATGTTTTCATTAGTTTCGCTCACTCTCGAAATCAAGCATTTTACAGCAGGTTGGAGCAGCCTGTATCTCAGCACAGGAATAAGGTAGGGAAGAATTCTAAGGCTCATTTTGACTGCCTCCAGAAGTTAGATCAGATGGCAAATTGGATTTGGTGCTAGGTCTTTCCCTTTAGGTTTTACCCCAACAATGTTTTCATTAGTTTCGCTCACTCTCGAAATCAAGCATTTTACAGCAGGTTGGAGCAGCCTGTATCTCAGCACAGGAATAAGGTAGGGAAGAATTCTAAGGCTCATTTTGACTGCCTCCAGAAGTTAGATCAGATGGCAAATTGGATTTGGTGCTAGGTCTTTCCCTTTAGGTTTTACCCCAACAATGTTTTCATTAGTTTCGCTCACTCTCGAAATCAAGCATTTTACAGCAGGTTGGAGCAGCCTGTATCTCAGCACAGGAATAAGGTAGGGAAGAATTCTAAGGCTCATTTTGACTGCCTCCAGAAGTTAGATCAGATGGCAAATTGGATTTGGTGCTAGGTCTTTCCCTTTAGGTTTTACCCCAACAATGTTTTCATTAGTTTCGCTCACTCTCGAAATCAAGCATTTTACAGCAGGTTGGAGCAGCCTGTATCTCAGCACAGGAATAAGGTAGGGAAGAATTCTAAGGCTCATTTTGACTGCCTCCAGAAGTTAGATCAGATGGCAAATTGGATTTGGTGCTAGGTCTTTCCCTTTAGGTTTTACCCCAACAATGTTTTCATTAGTTTCGCTCACTCTCGAAATCAAGCATTTTACAGCAGGTTGGAGCAGCCTGTATCTCAGCACAGGAATAAGGTAGGGAAGAATTCTAAGGCTCATTTTGACTGCCTCCAGAAGTTAGATCAGATGGCAAATTGGATTTGGTGCTAGGTCTTTCCCTTTAGGTTTTACCCCAACAATGTTTTCATTAGTTTCGCTCACTCTCGAAATCAAGCATTTTACAGCAGGTTGGAGCAGCCTGTATCTCAGCACAGGAATAAGGTAGGGAAGAATTCTAAGGCTCATTTTGACTGCCTCCAGAAGTTAGATCAGATGGCAAATTGGATTTGGTGCTAGGTCTTTCCCTTTAGGTTTTACCCCAACAATGTTTTCATTAGTTTCGCTCACTCTCGAAATCAAGCATTTTACAGCAGGTTGGAGCAGCCTGTATCTCAGCACAGGAATAAGGTAGGGAAGAATTCTAAGGCTCATTTTGACTGCCTCCAGAAGTTAGATCAGATGGCAAATTGGATTTGGTGCTAGGTCTTTCCCTTTAGGTTTTACCCCAACAATGTTTTCATTAGTTTCGCTCACTCTCGAAATCAAGCATTTTACAGCAGGTTGGAGCAGCCTGTATCTCAGCACAGGAATAAGGTAGGGAAGAATTCTAAGGCTCATTTTGACTGCCTCCAGAAGTTAGATCAGATGGCAAATTGGATTTGGTGCTAGGTCTTTCCCTTTAGGTTTTACCCCAACAATGTTTTCATTAGTTTCGCTCACTCTCGAAATCAAGCATTTTACAGCAGGTTGGAGCAGCCTGTATCTCAGCACAGGAATAAGGTAGGGAAGAATTCTAAGGCTCATTTTGACTGCCTCCAGAAGTTAGATCAGATGGCAAATTGGATTTGGTGCTAGGTCTTTCCCTTTAGGTTTTACCCCAACAATGTTTTCATTAGTTTCGCTCACTCTCGAAATCAAGCATTTTACAGCAGGTTGGAGCAGCCTGTATCTCAGCACAGGAATAAGGTAGGGAAGAATTCTAAGGCTCATTTTGACTGCCTCCAGAAGTTAGATCAGATGGCAAATTGGATTTGGTGCTAGGTCTTTCCCTTTAGGTTTTACCCCAACAATGTTTTCATTAGTTTCGCTCACTCTCGAAATCAAGCATTTTACAGCAGGTTGGAGCAGCCTGTATCTCAGCACAGGAATAAGGTAGGGAAGAATTCTAAGGCTCATTTTGACTGCCTCCAGAAGTTAGATCAGATGGCAAATTGGATTTGGTGCTAGGTCTTTCCCTTTAGGTTTTACCCCAACAATGTTTTCATTAGTTTCGCTCACTCTCGAAATCAAGCATTTTACAGCAGGTTGGAGCAGCCTGTATCTCAGCACAGGAATAAGGTAGGGAAGAATTCTAAGGCTCATTTTGACTGCCTCCAGAAGTTAGATCAGATGGCAAATTGGATTTGGTGCTAGGTCTTTCCCTTTAGGTTTTACCCCAACAATGTTTTCATTAGTTTCGCTCACTCTCGAAATCAAGCATTTTACAGCAGGTTGGAGCAGCCTGTATCTCAGCACAGGAATAAGGTAGGGAAGAATTCTAAGGCTCATTTTGACTGCCTCCAGAAGTTAGATCAGATGGCAAATTGGATTTGGTGCTAGGTCTTTCCCTTTAGGTTTTACCCCAACAATGTTTTCATTAGTTTCGCTCACTCTCGAAATCAAGCATTTTACAGCAGGTTGGAGCAGCCTGTATCTCAGCACAGGAATAAGGTAGGGAAGAATTCTAAGGCTCATTTTGACTGCCTCCAGAAGTTAGATCAGATGGCAAATTGGATTTGGTGCTAGGTCTTTCCCTTTAGGTTTTACCCCAACAATGTTTTCATTAGTTTCGCTCACTCTCGAAATCAAGCATTTTACAGCAGGTTGGAGCAGCCTGTATCTCAGCACAGGAATAAGGTAGGGAAGAATTCTAAGGCTCATTTTGACTGCCTCCAGAAGTTAGATCAGATGGCAAATTGGATTTGGTGCTAGGTCTTTCCCTTTAGGTTTTACCCCAACAATGTTTTCATTAGTTTCGCTCACTCTCGAAATCAAGCATTTTACAGCAGGTTGGAGCAGCCTGTATCTCAGCACAGGAATAAGGTAGGGAAGAATTCTAAGGCTCATTTTGACTGCCTCCAGAAGTTAGATCAGATGGCAAATTGGATTTGGTGCTAGGTCTTTCCCTTTAGGTTTTACCCCAACAATGTTTTCATTAGTTTCGCTCACTCTCGAAATCAAGCATTTTACAGCAGGTTGGAGCAGCCTGTATCTCAGCACAGGAATAAGGTAGGGAAGAATTCTAAGGATCATTTTGACTGCCTCCAGAAGTTAGATCAGATGGCAAATTGGATTTGGTGCTAGGTCTTTCCCTTTAGGTTTTACCCCAACAATGTTTTCATTAGTTTCGCTCACTCTCGAAATCAAGCATTTTACAGCAGGTTGGAGCAGCCTGTATCTCAGCACAGGAATAAGGTAGGGAAGAATTCTAAGGCTCATTTTGGACTGCCTCCAGAAGTTAGATCAGATGGCAAATTGGATTTGGTGCTAGGTCTTTCCCTTTAGGTTTTACCCCCAACAATGTTTTCATTAGTTTCGCTCACTCTCGAAATCAAGCATTTTACAGCAGGTTGGAGCAGCCTGTATCTCAGCACAGGAATAAGGTAGGGAAGAATTCAAATGGCTCATTTTGACTGCCTCCAGAAGTTAGATCAGATGGCAAATTGGATTTGGTGCTAGGTCTTTCCCTTTAGGTTTTACCCCAACAATGTTTTCATTAGTTTCGCTCACTCTCGAAATCAAGCATTTTACAGCAGGTTGGAGCAGCCTGTATCTCAGCACAGGAATAAGGTAGGGAAGAATTCTAAGGCTCATTTTGACTGCCTCCAGAAGTTAGATCAGATGGCAAATTGGATTTGGTGCTAGGTCTTTCCCTTTAGGTTTTACCCCAACAATGTTTTCATTAGTTTCGCTCACTCTCGAAATCAAGCATTTTACAGCAGGTTGGAGCAGCCTGTATCTCAGCACAGGAATAAGGTAGGGAAGAATTCTAAGGCTCATTTTGACTGCCTCCAGAAGTTAGATCAGATGGCAAATTGGATTTGGTGCTAGGTCTTTCCCTTTAGGTTTTACCCCAACAATGTTTTCATTAGTTTCGCTCACTCTCGAAATCAAGCATTTTACAGCAGGTTGGAGCAGCCTGTATCTCAGCACAGGAATAAGGTAGGGAAGAATTCTAAGGATCATTTTGACTGCCTCCAGAAGTTAGATCAGATGGCAAATTGGATTTGGTGCTAGGTCTTTCCCTTTAGGTTTTACCCCAACAATGTTTTCATTAGTTTCGCTCACTCTCGAAATCAAGCATTTTACAGCAGGTTGGAGCAGCCTGTATCTCAGCACAGGAATAAGGTAGGGAAGAATTCTAAGGCTCATTTTGACTGCCTCCAGAAGTTAGATCAGATGGCAAATTGGATTTGGTGCTAGGTCTTTCCCTTTAGGTTTTACCCCAACAATGTTTTCATTAGTTTCGCTCACTCTCGAAATCAAGCATTTTACAGCAGGTTGGAGCAGCCTGTATCTCAGCACAGGAATAAGGTAGGGAAGAATTCTAAGGATCATTTTGACTGCCTCCAGAAGTTAGATCAGATGGCAAATTGGATTTGGTGCTAGGTCTTTCCCTTTAGGTTTTACCCCAACAATGTTTTCATTAGTTTCGCTCACTCTCGAAATCAAGCATTTTACAGCAGGTTGGAGCAGCCTGTATCTCAGCACAGGAATAAGGTAGGGAAGAATTCTAAGGATCATTTTGACTGCCTCCAGAAGTTAGATCAGATGGCAAATTGGATTTGGTGCTAGGTCTTTCCCTTTAGGTTTTACCCCAACAATGTTTTCATTAGTTTCGCTCACTCTCGAAATCAAGCATTTTACAGCAGGTTGGAGCAGCCTGTATCTCAGCACAGGAATAAGGTAGGGAAGAATTCTAAGGATCATTTTGACTGCCTCCAGAAGTTAGATCAGATGGCAAATTGGATTTGGTGCTAGGTCTTTCCCTTTAGGTTTTACCCCAACAATGTTTTCATTAGTTTCGCTCACTCTCGAAATCAAGCATTTTACAGCAGGTTGGAGCAGCCTGTATCTCAGCACAGGAATAAGGTAGGGAAGAATTCTAAGGATCATTTTGACTGCCTCCAGAAGTTAGATCAGATGGCAAATTGGATTTGGTGCTAGGTCTTTCCCTTTAGGTTTTACCCCAACAATGTTTTCATTAGTTTCGCTCACTCTCGAAATCAAGCATTTTACAGCAGGTTGGAGCAGCCTGTATCTCAGCACAGGAATAAGGTAGGGAAGAATTCTAAGGCTCATTTTGACTGCCTCCAGAAGTTAGATCAGATGGCAAATTGGATTTGGTGCTAGGTCTTTCCCTTTAGGTTTTACCCCAACAATGTTTTCATTAGTTTCGCTCACTCTCGAAATCAAGCATTTTACAGCAGGTTGGAGCAGCCTGTATCTCAGCACAGGAATAAGGTAGGGAAGAATTCTAAGGATCATTTTGACTGCCTCCAGAAGTTAGATCAGATGGCAAATTGGATTTGGTGCTAGGTCTTTCCCTTTAGGTTTTACCCCAACAATGTTTTCATTAGTTTCGCTCACTCTCGAAATCAAGCATTTTACAGCAGGTTGGAGCAGCCTGTATCTCAGCACAGGAATAAGGTAGGGAAGAATTCTAAGGCTCATTTTGACTGCCTCCAGAAGTTAGATCAGATGGCAAATTGGATTTGGTGCTAGGTCTTTCCCTTTAGGTTTTACCCCAACAATGTTTTCATTAGTTTCGCTCACTCTCGAAATCAAGCATTTTACAGCAGGTTGGAGCAGCCTGTATCTCAGCACAGGAATAAGGTAGGGAAGAATTCTAAGGATCATTTTGACTGCCTCCAGAAGTTAGATCAGATGGCAAATTGGATTTGGTGCTAGGTCTTTCCCTTTAGGTTTTACCCCAACAATGTTTTCATTAGTTTCGCTCACTCTCGAAATCAAGCATTTTACAGCAGGTTGGAGCAGCCTGTATCTCAGCACAGAGAATAAGGTAGGGAAGAATTCTAAGGATCATTTTGACTGCCTCCAGAAGTTAGATCAGATGGCAAATTGGATTTGGTGCTAGGTCTTTCCCTTTAGGTTTTACCCCAACAATGTTTTCATTAGTTTCGCTCACTCTCGAAATCAAGCATTTTACAGCAGGTTGGAGCAGCCTGTATCTCAGCACAGGAATAAGGTAGGGAAGAATTCTAAGGATCATTTTGACTGCCTCCAGAAGTTAGATCAGATGGCAAATTGGATTTGGTGCTAGGTCTTTCCCTTTAGGTTTTACCCCAACAATGTTTTCATTAGTTTCGCTCACTCTCGAAATCAAGCATTTTACAGCAGGTTGGAGCAGCCTGTATCTCAGCACAGGAATAAGGTAGGGAAGAATTCTAAGGCTCATTTTGACTGCCTCCAGAAGTTAGATCAGATGGCAAATTGGATTTGGTGCTAGGTCTTTCCCTTTAGGTTTTACCCCAACAATGTTTTCATTAGTTTCGCTCACTCTCGAAATCAAGCATTTTACAGCAGGTTGGAGCAGCCTGTATCTCAGCACAGGAATAAGGTAGGGAAGAATTCTAAGGATCATTTTGACTGCCTCCAGAAGTTAGATCAGATGGCAAATTGGATTTGGTGCTAGGTCTTTCCCTTTAGGTTTTACCCCAACAATGTTTTCATTAGTTTCGCTCACTCTCGAAATCAAGCATTTTACAGCAGGTTGGAGCAGCCTGTATCTCAGCACAGGAATAAGGTAGGGAAGAATTCTAAGGATCATTTTGACTGCCTCCAGAAGTTAGATCAGATGGCAAATTGGATTTGGTGCTAGGTCTTTCCCTTTAGGTTTTACCCCAACAATGTTTTCATTAGTTTCGCTCACTCTCGAAATCAAGCATTTTACAGCAGGTTGGAGCAGCCTGTATCTCAGCACAGGAATAAGGTAGGGAAGAATTCTAAGGCTCATTTTGACTGCCTCCAGAAGTTAGATCAGATGGCAAATTGGATTTGGTGCTAGGTCTTTCCCTTTAGGTTTTACCCCAACAATGTTTTCATTAGTTTCGCTCACTCTCGAAATCAAGCATTTTACAGCAGGTTGGAGCAGCCTGTATCTCAGCACAGGAATAAGGTAGGGAAGAATTCTAAGGCTCATTTTGACTGCCTCCAGAAGTTAGATCAGATGGCAAATTGGATTTGGTGCTAGGTCTTTCCCTTTAGGTTTTACCCCAACAATGTTTTCATTAGTTTCGCTCACTCTCGAAATCAAGCATTTTACAGCAGGTTGGAGCAGCCTGTATCTCAGCACAGGAATAAGGTAGGGAAGAATTCTAAGGCTCATTTTGACTGCCTCCAGAAGTTAGATCAGATGGCAAATTGGATTTGGTGCTAGGTCTTTCCCTTTAGGTTTTACCCCAACAATGTTTTCATTAGTTTCGCTCACTCTCGAAATCAAGCATTTTACAGCAGGTTGGAGCAGCCTGTATCTCAGCACAGGAATAAGGTAGGGAAGAATTCTAAGGCTCATTTTGACTGCCTCCAGAAGTTAGATCAGATGGCAAATTGGATTTGGTGCTAGGTCTTTCCCTTTAGGTTTTACCCCAACAATGTTTTCATTAGTTTCGCTCACTCTCGAAATCAAGCATTTTACAGCAGGTTGGAGCAGCCTGTATCTCAGCACAGGAATAAGGTAGGGAAGAATTCTAAGGCTCATTTTGACTGCCTCCAGAAGTTAGATCAGATGGCAAATTGGATTTGGTGCTAGGTCTTTCCCTTTAGGTTTTACCCCAACAATGTTTTCATTAGTTTCGCTCACTCTCGAAATCAAGCATTTTACAGCAGGTTGGAGCAGCCTGTATCTCAGCACAGGAATAAGGTAGGGAAGAATTCTAAGGATCATTTTGACTGCCTCCAGAAGTTAGATCAGATGGCAAATTGGATTTGGTGCTAGGTCTTTCCCTTTAGGTTTTACCCCAACAATGTTTTCATTAGTTTCGCTCACTCTCGAAATCAAGCATTTTACAGCAGGTTGGAGCAGCCTGTATCTCAGCACAGGAATAAGGTAGGGAAGAATTCTAAGGCTCATTTTGACTGCCTCCAGAAGTTAGATCAGATGGCAAATTGGATTTGGTGCTAGGTCTTTCCCTTTAGGTTTTACCCCAACAATGTTTTCATTAGTTTCGCTCACTCTCGAAATCAAGCATTTTACAGCAGGTTGGAGCAGCCTGTATCTCAGCACAGGAATAAGGTAGGGAAGAATTCTAAGGCTCATTTTGACTGCCTCCAGAAGTTAGATCAGATGGCAAATTGGATTTGGTGCTAGGTCTTTCCCTTTAGGTTTTACCCCAACAATGTTTTCATTAGTTTCGCTCACTCTCGAAATCAAGCATTTTACAGCAGGTTGGAGCAGCCTGTATCTCAGCACAGGAATAAGGTAGGGAAGAATTCTAAGGCTCATTTTGACTGCCTCCAGAAGTTAGATCAGATGGCAAATTGGATTTGGTGCTAGGTCTTTCCCTTTAGGTTTTACCCCAACAATGTTTTCATTAGTTTCGCTCACTCTCGAAATCAAGCATTTTACAGCAGGTTGGAGCAGCCTGTATCTCAGCACAGGAATAAGGTAGGGAAGAATTCTAAGGCTCATTTTGACTGCCTCCAGAAGTTAGATCAGATGGCAAATTGGATTTGGTGCTAGGTCTTTCCCTTTAGGTTTTACCCCAACAATGTTTTCATTAGTTTCGCTCACTCTCGAAATCAAGCATTTTACAGCAGGTTGGAGCAGCCTGTATCTCAGCACAGGAATAAGGTAGGGAAGAATTCTAAGGCTCATTTTGACTGCCTCCAGAAGTTAGATCAGATGGCAAATTGGATTTGGTGCTAGGTCTTTCCCTTTAGGTTTTACCCCAACAATGTTTTCATTAGTTTCGCTCACTCTCGAAATCAAGCATTTTACAGCAGGTTGGAGCAGCCTGTATCTCAGCACAGGAATAAGGTAGGGAAGAATTCTAAGGCTCATTTTGACTGCCTCCAGAAGTTAGATCAGATGGCAAATTGGATTTGGTGCTAGGTCTTTCCCTTTAGGTTTTACCCCAACAATGTTTTCATTAGTTTCGCTCACTCTCGAAATCAAGCATTTTACAGCAGGTTGGAGCAGCCTGTATCTCAGCACAGGAATAAGGTAGGGAAGAATTCTAAGGCTCATTTTGACTGCCTCCAGAAGTTAGATCAGATGGCAAATTGGATTTGGTGCTAGGTCTTTCCCTTTAGGTTTTACCCCAACAATGTTTTCATTAGTTTCGCTCACTCTCGAAATCAAGCATTTTACAGCAGGTTGGAGCAGCCTGTATCTCAGCACAGGAATAAGGTAGGGAAGAATTCTAAGGATCATTTTGACTGCCTCCAGAAGTTAGATCAGATGGCAAATTGGATTTGGTGCTAGGTCTTTCCCTTTAGGTTTTACCCCAACAATGTTTTCATTAGTTTCGCTCACTCTCGAAATCAAGCATTTTACAGCAGGTTGGAGCAGCCTGTATCTCAGCACAGGAATAAGGTAGGGAAGAATTCTAAGGCTCATTTTGACTGCCTCCAGAAGTTAGATCAGATGGCAAATTGGATTTGGTGCTAGGTCTTTCCCTTTAGGTTTTACCCCAACAATGTTTTCATTAGTTTCGCTCACTCTCGAAATCAAGCATTTTACAGCAGGTTGGAGCAGCCTGTATCTCAGCACAGGAATAAGGTAGGGAAGAATTCTAAGGCTCATTTTGACTGCCTCCAGAAGTTAGATCAGATGGCAAATTGGATTTGGTGCTAGGTCTTTCCCTTTAGGTTTTACCCCAACAATGTTTTCATTAGTTTCGCTCACTCTCGAAATCAAGCATTTTACAGCAGGTTGGAGCAGCCTGTATCTCAGCACAGGAATAAGGTAGGGAAGAATTCTAAGGCTCATTTTGACTGCCTCCAGAAGTTAGATCAGATGGCAAATTGGATTTGGTGCTAGGTCTTTCCCTTTAGGTTTTACCCCAACAATGTTTTCATTAGTTTCGCTCACTCTCGAAATCAAGCATTTTACAGCAGGTTGGAGCAGCCTGTATCTCAGCACAGGAATAAGGTAGGGAAGAATTCTAAGGCTCATTTTGACTGCCTCCAGAAGTTAGATCAGATGGCAAATTGGATTTGGTGCTAGGTCTTTCCCTTTAGGTTTTACCCCAACAATGTTTTCATTAGTTTCGCTCACTCTCGAAATCAAGCATTTTACAGCAGGTTGGAGCAGCCTGTATCTCAGCACAGGAATAAGGTAGGGAAGAATTCTAAGGCTCATTTTGACTGCCTCCAGAAGTTAGATCAGATGGCAAATTGGATTTGGTGCTAGGTCTTTCCCTTTAGGTTTTACCCCAACAATGTTTTCATTAGTTTCGCTCACTCTCGAAATCAAGCATTTTACAGCAGGTTGGAGCAGCCTGTATCTCAGCACAGGAATAAGGTAGGGAAGAATTCTAAGGCTCATTTTGACTGCCTCCAGAAGTTAGATCAGATGGCAAATTGGATTTGGTGCTAGGTCTTTCCCTTTAGGTTTTACCCCAACAATGTTTTCATTAGTTTCGCTCACTCTCGAAATCAAGCATTTTACAGCAGGTTGGAGCAGCCTGTATCTCAGCACAGGAATAAGGTAGGGAAGAATTCTAAGGATCATTTTGACTGCCTCCAGAAGTTAGATCAGATGGCAAATTGGATTTGGTGCTAGGTCTTTCCCTTTAGGTTTTACCCCAACAATGTTTTCATTAGTTTCGCTCACTCTCGAAATCAAGCATTTTACAGCAGGTTGGAGCAGCCTGTATCTCAGCACAGGAATAAGGTAGGGAAGAATTCTAAGGCTCATTTTGACTGCCTCCAGAAGTTAGATCAGATGGCAAATTGGATTTGGTGCTAGGTCTTTCCCTTTAGGTTTTACCCCAACAATGTTTTCATTAGTTTCGCTCACTCTCGAAATCAAGCATTTTACAGCAGGTTGGAGCAGCCTGTATCTCAGCACAGGAATAAGGTAGGGAAGAATTCTAAGGCTCATTTTGACTGCCTCCAGAAGTTAGATCAGATGGCAAATTGGATTTGGTGCTAGGTCTTTCCCTTTAGGTTTTACCCCAACAATGTTTTCATTAGTTTCGCTCACTCTCGAAATCAAGCATTTTACAGCAGGTTGGAGCAGCCTGTATCTCAGCACAGGAATAAGGTAGGGAAGAATTCTAAGGCTCATTTTGACTGCCTCCAGAAGTTAGATCAGATGGCAAATTGGATTTGGTGCTAGGTCTTTCCCTTTAGGTTTTACCCCAACAATGTTTTCATTAGTTTCGCTCACTCTCGAAATCAAGCATTTTACAGCAGGTTGGAGCAGCCTGTATCTCAGCACAGGAATAAGGTAGGGAAGAATTCTAAGGCTCATTTTGACTGCCTCCAGAAGTTAGATCAGATGGCAAATTGGATTTGGTGCTAGGTCTTTCCCTTTAGGTTTTACCCCAACAATGTTTTCATTAGTTTCGCTCACTCTCGAAATCAAGCATTTTACAGCAGGTTGGAGCAGCCTGTATCTCAGCACAGGAATAAGGTAGGGAAGAATTCTAAGGCTCATTTTGACTGCCTCCAGAAGTTAGATCAGATGGCAAATTGGATTTGGTGCTAGGTCTTTCCCTTTAGGTTTTACCCCAACAATGTTTTCATTAGTTTCGCTCACTCTCGAAATCAAGCATTTTACAGCAGGTTGGAGCAGCCTGTATCTCAGCACAGGAATAAGGTAGGGAAGAATTCTAAGGCTCATTTTGACTGCCTCCAGAAGTTAGATCAGATGGCAAATTGGATTTGGTGCTAGGTCTTTCCCTTTAGGTTTTACCCCAACAATGTTTTCATTAGTTTCGCTCACTCTCGAAATCAAGCATTTTACAGCAGGTTGGAGCAGCCTGTATCTCAGCACAGGAATAAGGTAGGGAAGAATTCTAAGGCTCATTTTGACTGCCTCCAGAAGTTAGATCAGATGGCAAATTGGATTTGGTGCTAGGTCTTTCCCTTTAGGTTTTACCCCAACAATGTTTTCATTAGTTTCGCTCACTCTCGAAATCAAGCATTTTACAGCAGGTTGGAGCAGCCTGTATCTCAGCACAGGAATAAGGTAGGGAAGAATTCTAAGGCTCATTTTGACTGCCTCCAGAAGTTAGATCAGATGGCAAATTGGATTTGGTGCTAGGTCTTTCCCTTTAGGTTTTACCCCAACAATGTTTTCATTAGTTTCGCTCACTCTCGAAATCAAGCATTTTACAGCAGGTTGGAGCAGCCTGTATCTCAGCACAGGAATAAGGTAGGGAAGAATTCTAAGGCTCATTTTGACTGCCTCCAGAAGTTAGATCAGATGGCAAATTGGATTTGGTGCTAGGTCTTTCCCTTTAGGTTTTACCCCAACAATGTTTTCATTAGTTTCGCTCACTCTCGAAATCAAGCATTTTACAGCAGGTTGGAGCAGCCTGTATCTCAGCACAGGAATAAGGTAGGGAAGAATTCTAAGGCTCATTTTGACTGCCTCCAGAAGTTAGATCAGATGGCAAATTGGATTTGGTGCTAGGTCTTTCCCTTTAGGTTTTACCCCAACAATGTTTTCATTAGTTTCGCTCACTCTCGAAATCAAGCATTTTACAGCAGGTTGGAGCAGCCTGTATCTCAGCACAGGAATAAGGTAGGGAAGAATTCTAAGGCTCATTTTGACTGCCTCCAGAAGTTAGATCAGATGGCAAATTGGATTTGGTGCTAGGTCTTTCCCTTTAGGTTTTACCCCAACAATGTTTTCATTAGTTTCGCTCACTCTCGAAATCAAGCATTTTACAGCAGGTTGGAGCAGCCTGTATCTCAGCACAGGAATAAGGTAGGGAAGAATTCTAAGGCTCATTTTGACTGCCTCCAGAAGTTAGATCAGATGGCAAATTGGATTTGGTGCTAGGTCTTTCCCTTTAGGTTTTACCCCAACAATGTTTTCATTAGTTTCGCTCACTCTCGAAATCAAGCATTTTACAGCAGGTTGGAGCAGCCTGTATCTCAGCACAGGAATAAGGTAGGGAAGAATTCTAAGGCTCATTTTGACTGCCTCCAGAAGTTAGATCAGATGGCAAATTGGATTTGGTGCTAGGTCTTTCCCTTTAGGTTTTACCCCAACAATGTTTTCATTAGTTTCGCTCACTCTCGAAATCAAGCATTTTACAGCAGGTTGGAGCAGCCTGTATCTCAGCACAGGAATAAGGTAGGGAAGAATTCTAAGGCTCATTTTGACTGCCTCCAGAAGTTAGATCAGATGGCAAATTGGATTTGGTGCTAGGTCTTTCCCTTTAGGTTTTACCCCAACAATGTTTTCATTAGTTTCGCTCACTCTCGAAATCAAGCATTTTACAGCAGGTTGGAGCAGCCTGTATCTCAGCACAGGAATAAGGTAGGGAAGAATTCTAAGGCTCATTTTGACTGCCTCCAGAAGTTAGATCAGATGGCAAATTGGATTTGGTGCTAGGTCTTTCCCTTTAGGTTTTACCCCAACAATGTTTTCATTAGTTTCGCTCACTCTCGAAATCAAGCATTTTACAGCAGGTTGGAGCAGCCTGTATCTCAGCACAGGAATAAGGTAGGGAAGAATTCTAAGGCTCATTTTGACTGCCTCCAGAAGTTAGATCAGATGGCAAATTGGATTTGGTGCTAGGTCTTTCCCTTTAGGTTTTACCCCAACAATGTTTTCATTAGTTTCGCTCACTCTCGAAATCAAGCATTTTACAGCAGGTTGGAGCAGCCTGTATCTCAGCACAGGAATAAGGTAGGGAAGAATTCTAAGGCTCATTTTGACTGCCTCCAGAAGTTAGATCAGATGGCAAATTGGATTTGGTGCTAGGTCTTTCCCTTTAGGTTTTACCCCAACAATGTTTTCATTAGTTTCGCTCACTCTCGAAATCAAGCATTTTACAGCAGGTTGGAGCAGCCTGTATCTCAGCACAGGAATAAGGTAGGGAAGAATTCTAAGGCTCATTTTGACTGCCTCCAGAAGTTAGATCAGATGGCAAATTGGATTTGGTGCTAGGTCTTTCCCTTTAGGTTTTACCCCAACAATGTTTTCATTAGTTTCGCTCACTCTCGAAATCAAGCATTTTACAGCAGGTTGGAGCAGCCTGTATCTCAGCACAGGAATAAGGTAGGGAAGAATTCTAAGGCTCATTTTGACTGCCTCCAGAAGTTAGATCAGATGGCAAATTGGATTTGGTGCTAGGTCTTTCCCTTTAGGTTTTACCCCAACAATGTTTTCATTAGTTTCGCTCACTCTCGAAATCAAGCATTTTACAGCAGGTTGGAGCAGCCTGTATCTCAGCACAGGAATAAGGTAGGGAAGAATTCTAAGGCTCATTTTGACTGCCTCCAGAAGTTAGATCAGATGGCAAATTGGATTTGGTGCTAGGTCTTTCCCTTTAGGTTTTACCCCAACAATGTTTTCATTAGTTTCGCTCACTCTCGAAATCAAGCATTTTACAGCAGGTTGGAGCAGCCTGTATCTCAGCACAGGAATAAGGTAGGGAAGAATTCTAAGGCTCATTTTGACTGCCTCCAGAAGTTAGATCAGATGGCAAATTGGATTTGGTGCTAGGTCTTTCCCTTTAGGTTTTACCCCAACAATGTTTTCATTAGTTTCGCTCACTCTCGAAATCAAGCATTTTACAGCAGGTTGGAGCAGCCTGTATCTCAGCACAGGAATAAGGTAGGGAAGAATTCTAAGGCTCATTTTGACTGCCTCCAGAAGTTAGATCAGATGGCAAATTGGATTTGGTGCTAGGTCTTTCCCTTTAGGTTTTACCCCAACAATGTTTTCATTAGTTTCGCTCACTCTCGAAATCAAGCATTTTACAGCAGGTTGGAGCAGCCTGTATCTCAGCACAGGAATAAGGTAGGGAAGAATTCTAAGGCTCATTTTGACTGCCTCCAGAAGTTAGATCAGATGGCAAATTGGATTTGGTGCTAGGTCTTTCCCTTTAGGTTTTACCCCAACAATGTTTTCATTAGTTTCGCTCACTCTCGAAATCAAGCATTTTACAGCAGGTTGGAGCAGCCTGTATCTCAGCACAGGAATAAGGTAGGGAAGAATTCTAAGGCTCATTTTGACTGCCTCCAGAAGTTAGATCAGATGGCAAATTGGATTTGGTGCTAGGTCTTTCCCTTTAGGTTTTACCCCAACAATGTTTTCATTAGTTTCGCTCACTCTCGAAATCAAGCATTTTACAGCAGGTTGGAGCAGCCTGTATCTCAGCACAGGAATAAGGTAGGGAAGAATTCTAAGGCTCATTTTGACTGCCTCCAGAAGTTAGATCAGATGGCAAATTGGATTTGGTGCTAGGTCTTTCCCTTTAGGTTTTACCCCAACAATGTTTTCATTAGTTTCGCTCACTCTCGAAATCAAGCATTTTACAGCAGGTTGGAGCAGCCTGTATCTCAGCACAGGAATAAGGATCATTTTGACTGCCTCCAGAAGTTAGATCAGATGGCAAATTGGATTTGGTGCTAGGTCCTTTCCCCTTTAGGTTTTACCCCAACAATGTTTTCATTAGTTTCGCTCACCTCTCGAAATCAAGCATTTTACAGCAGGTTGGAGCAGCCTGTATCTCAGCACAGGAATAAGGTAGGGAAGAATTCTAAGGATCATTTTGACTGCCTCCAGAAGTTAGAATCAGATGGCAAATTGGATTTGGTGCTAGGTCTTTCCCTTTAGGTTTTACCCCAACAATGTTTTCATTAGTTTCGCTCACTCTCGAAATTCAAGGCATTTTACAGCAGGTTGGAGCAGCCTGTATCTCAGCACAGGAATAAGGTAGGGAAGAATTCTAAGGCTCAATTTTGACTGCCTCCAGAAGTTAGATCAGATGGCAAATTGGATTTGGTGCTAGGTCTTTCCCTTTAGGTTTTACCCCAACAATGTTTTCATTAGTTTCGCTCACTCTCGAAATCAAGCATTTTACAGCAGGTTGGAGCAGCCTGTATCTCAGCACAGGAATAAGGTAGGGAAGAATTCTAAGGCTCATTTTGACTGCCTCCAGAAGTTAGATCAGATGGCAAATTGGATTTGGTGCTAGGTCTTTCCCTTTAGGTTTTACCCCAACAATGTTTTCATTAGTTTCGCTCACTCTGGAAATCAAGCATTTTACAGCAGGTTGGAGCAGCCTGTATCTCAGCACAGGAATAAGGTAGGGAAGAATTCTAAGGCTCATTTTGACTGCCTCCAGAAGTTAGATCAGATGGCAAATTGGATTTGGTGCTAGGTCTTTCCCTTTAGGTTTTACCCCAACAATGTTTTTCATTAGTTTCGCTCACTCTCGAAATCAAGCATTTTTATAGCAGGTTGGGAGCAGCCTGTATCTCAGCACAGGAATAAGGTAGGGAAGAATTCTAAGGCTCATTTTGACTGCCTCCAGAAGTTAGATCAGATGGCAAATTGGATTTGGTGCTAGGTCTTTCCCTTTAGGTTTTACCCCAACAATGTTTCATTAGTTTCGCTCACTCTCGAAATCAAGCATTTTACAGCAGGTTGGAGCAGCCTGTATCTCAGCACAGGAATAAGGTAGGGAAGAATTCTAAGGATCATTTTGACTGCCTCCAGAAGTTAGATCAGATGGCAAATTGGATTTGGTGCTAGGTCTTTCCCTTTAGGTTTTACCCCAACAATGTTTTCATTAGTTTCGCTCACTCTCGAAATCAAGCATTTTACAGCAGGTTGGAGCAGCCTATATCTCAGCACAGGAATAAGGTAGGGAAGAATTCTAAGGCTCATTTTGACTGCCTCCAGAAGTTAGATCAGATGGCAAATTGGATTTGGTGCTAGGTCTTTCCCTTTAGGTTTTACCCCAACAATGTTTTCATTAGTTTCGCTCACTTCTTGAAATCAAGCATTTTACAGCAGGTTGGAGCAGCCTGTATCTCAGCACAGGAATAAGGTAGGGAAGAATTCTAAGGCTCATTTTGACTGCCTCCAGAAGTTAGATCAGATGGCAAATTGGATTTGGTGCTAGGTCTTTCCCTTTAGGTTTTACCCCAACAATGTTTTCATTAGTTTCGCTCACTCTCGAAATCAAGCATTTTACAGCAGGTTGGAGCAGCCTGTATCTCAGCACAGGAATAAGGTAGGGAAGAATTCTAAGGCTCATTTTGACTGCCTCCAGAAGTTAGATCAGATGGCAAATTGGATTTGGTGCTAGGTCTTTCCCTTTAGGTTTTTACCCCAACAATGTTTTCATTAGTTTCGCTCACTCTCGAAATCAAGCATTTTACAGCAGGTTGGAGCAGCCTGTATCTCAGCACAGGAATAAGGTAGGGAAGAATTCTAAGGGCTCATTTTGACTGCCTCCAGAAGTTAGATCAGATGGCAAATTGGATTTGGTGCTAGGTCTTTCCCTTTAGGTTTTACCCCAACAATGTTTTCATTAGTTTCGCTCACTCTCGAAATCAAGCATTTTACAGCAGGTTGGAGCAGCCTGTATCTCAGCACAGGAATAAGGTAGGGAAGAATTCTAAGGCTCATTTTGACTGCCTCCAGAAGTTAGATCAGATGGCAAATTGGATTTGGTGCTAGGTCTTTCCCTTTAGGTTTTACCCCAACAATGTTTTCATTAGTTTCGCTCACTCTCGAAATCAAGCATTTTACCAGCAGGTTGGAGCAGCCTGTATCTCAGCACAGGAATAAGGTAGGGAAGAATTCTAAGGCTCATTTTGACTGCCTCCAGAAGTTAGATCAGATGGCAAATTGGATTTGGTGCTAGGTCTTTCCCTTTAGGTTTTACCCCAACAATGTTTTCATTAGTTTCGCTCACTCTGGAAATCAAGCATTTTACAGCAGGTTGGAGCAGCCCTGTATCTCAGCACAGGAATAAGGTAGGGAAGAATTCTAAGGCTCATTTTGACTGCCTCCAGAAGTTAGATCAGATGGCAAATTGGATTTGGTGCTAGGTCTTTCCCTTTAGGTTTTACCCCAACAATGTTTTCATTAGTTTCGCTCACTCTCGAAATCAAGCATTTTACAGCAGGTTGGAGCAGCCTGTATCTCAGCACAGGAATAAGTAGGGAAGAATTCTAAGGCTCATTTTGACTGCCTCCAGAAGTTAGATCAGATGGCAAATTGGATTTGGTGCTAGGTCTTTCCCTTTAGGTTTTACCCCAACAATGTTTTCATTAGTTTCGCTCACTCTCGAAATCAAGCATTTTACAGCAGGTTGGAGCAGCCTGTATCTCAGCACAGGAATAAGGTAGGGAAGAATTCTAAGGCTCATTTTGACTGCCTCCAGAAGTTAGATCAGATGGCAAATTGGATTTGGTGCTAGGTCTTTCCCTTGTAGGTTTTACCCCAACAATGTTTTCATTAGTTTCGCTCACTCTCGAAATCAAGCATTTTACAGCAGGTTGGAGCAGCCTGTATCTCAGCACAGGAATAAGGTAGGGAAGAATTCTAAGGATCATTTTGACTGCCTCCAGAAGTTAGATCAGATGGCAAATTGGATTTGGTGCTAGGGTCTTTCCCTTTAGGTTTTACCCCAACAATGTTTTCATTAGTTTCGCTCACTCTGGAAATCAAGCATTTTACAGCAGGTTGGAGCAGCCTGTATCTCAGCACAGGAATAAGGTAGGGAAGAATTCTAAGGCTCATTTTGACTGCCTCCAGAAGTTAGATCAGATGGCAAATTGGATTTGGTGCTAGGTCTTTCCCTTTAGGTTTTACCCCAACAATGTTTTCATTAGTTTCGCTCACTCTCGAAATCAAGCATTTTACAGCAGGTTGGAGCAGCCTGTATCTCAGCACAGGAATAAGGTAGGGGAAGAATTCTAAGGATCATTTTGACTGCCTCCAGAAGTTAGATCAGATGGCAAATTGGATTTGGTGCTAGGTCTTTCCCCTTTAGGTTTTAACCCCAACAATGTTTTCATTAGTTTCGCTCACTCTCGAAATCAAGCATTTTACAGCAGGTTGGAGCAGCCTGTATCTCAGCACAGGAATAAGGTAGGGAAGAATTCTAAGGCTCATTTTGACTGCCTCCAGAAGTTAGATCAGATGGCAAATTGGATTTGGTGCTAGGTCTTTCCCTTTAGGTTTTACCCCCAACAATGTTTTCATTAGTTTCGCTCACTCTGGAAATCAAGCATTTTACAGCTGGTTGGAGCAGCCTGTATCTCAGCACAGGAATAAGGTAGGGAAGAATTCTAAGGCTCATTTTGACTGCCTCCAGAAGTTAGATCAGATGGCAAATTGGATTTGGTGCTAGGTCTTTCCCTTTAGGTTTTACCCCAACAATGTTTTCATTAGTTTCGCTCACTCTCGAAATCAAGCATTTTACAGCAGTTGGAGCAGCCTGTATCTCAGCACAGGAATAAGGTAGGGAAGAATTCTAAGGCTCATTTTGACTGCCTCCAGAAGTTAGATCAGATGGCAAATTGGATTTGGTGCTAGGTCTTTCCCTTTAGGTTTTACCCCAACAATGTTTTCATTAGTTTCGCTCACTCTCGAAATCAAGCATTTTACAGCAGGTTGGAGCAGCCTGTATCTCAGCACAGGAATAAGGTAGGGAAGAATTCTAAGGATCAGTTTTGACTGCCTCCAGAAGTTAGATCAGATGGCAAATTGGATTTGGTGCTAGGTCTTTCCCTTTAGGTTTTACCCCAACAATGTTTCATTAGTTTCGCTCACTCTCGAAATCAAGCATTTTACAGCAGGTTGGAGCAGCCTGTATCTCAGCACAGGAATAAGGTAGGGAAGAATTCTAAGGCTCATTTTGACTGCCTCCAGAAGTTAGATCAGATGGCAAATTGGATTTGGTGCTAGGGTCTTTCCCTTTAGGTTTTACCCCAACAATGTTTTCATTAGTTTCGCTCACTCTCGAAATCAAAGCATTTTACAGCAGGTTGGAGCAGCCTGTATCTCAGCACAGGAATAAGGTAGGGAAGAATTCTAAGGCTCATTTTGACTGCCTCCAGAAGTTAGATCAGATGGCAAATTGGATTTGGTGCTAGGTCTTTCCCTTTAGGTTTTTACCCCAACAATGTTTTCATTAGTTTCGCTCACTCTCGAAATCAAGCATTTTACAGCAGGTTGGAGCAGCCTGTATCTCAGCACAGGAATAAGGTAGGGAAGAATTCTAAGGCTCATTTTGACTGCCTCCAGAAGTTAGATCAGATGGCAAATTGGATTTGGTGCTAGGTCTTTCCCTTTAGGTTTTACCCCCAACAATGTTTTCCATTAGGTTTCGCTCACTCTCGAAATCAAGCATTTTACAGCAGGTTGGAGCAGCCTGTATCTCAGCACAGGAATAGGTAGGGAAGAATTCTAAGGATCATTTTGACTGCCTCCAGAAGTTAGATCAGATGGCAAATTGGATTTGGTGCTAGGTCTTTCCCTTTAGGTTTTACCCCAACAATGTTTTTCATTAGTTTCGCTCACTCTGGAAATCAAGCATTTTTACAGCAGGTTGGAGGCAGCCTGTATCTCAGCACAGGAATAAGGTAGGGAAGAATTCTAAGGCTCATTTTGACTGCCTCCAGAAGTTAGATCAGATGGCAAATTGGATTTGGTGCTAGGTCTTTTCCCTTTAGGTTTTACCCCAACAATGTTTTCATTAGTTTCGCTCACTCTCGAAATCAAGCATTTTACAGCAGGTTGGAGCAGCCTGTATCTCAGCACAGGAATAAGGTAGGGAAGAAATTCTAAGGCTCATTTTGACTGCCCTCCAGAAGTTAGATCAGATGGCAAATTGGATTTGGTGCTAGGTCTTTCCCTTTAGGTTTTACCCCAACAATGTTTTCATTAGTTTCGCTCACTCTCGAAATCAAGCATTTTACAGCAGGTTGGAGCAGCCTGTATCTCAGCACAGGAATAAGGTAGGGAAGAATTCTAAGGATCATTTTGACTGCCTCCAGAAGTTAGATCAGATGGCAAATTGGATTTGGTGCTAGGTCTTTCCCTTTAGGTTTTACCCCAACAATGTTTTCATTAGTTTCGCTCACTCTCGAAATCAAGCATTTTACAGCAGGTTGAGCAGCCTGTATCTCAGCACAGGAATAAGGTAGGGGAAGAATTCTAAGGATCATTTTGACTGACTCCAGAAGTTAGATCAGATGGCAAATTGGATTTGGTGCTAGGTCTTTCCCTTTAGGTTTTACCCCAACAATGTTTTCATTAGTTTCGCTCACTCTCGAATCAAGCATTTTACAGCAGGTTGGAGCAGCCTGTATCTCAGCACAGGAATAAGGTAGGGAAGAATTCTAAGGATCATTTTGACTGCCTCCAGAAGTTAGATCAGATGGCAAATTGGATTTGGTGCTAGGTCTTTCCCTTTAGGTTTTACCCCAACAATGTTTTCATTTGTTTCGCTCACTCTCGAAATCAAGCATTTTACAGCAGGTTGGAGCAGCCTGTATCTCAGCACAGGAATAAGGTAGGGAAGAATTCTAAGGATCATTTTGACTGCCTCCAGAAGTTAGATCAGATGGCAAATTGGATTTGGTGCTAGGTCTTTCCCTTTAGGTTTTACCCCCAACAAGGTTTTCATTAGTTTCGCTCACTCTCGAAATCAAGCATTTTACAGCAGGTTGGAGCAGCCTGTATCTCAGCACAGGAATAAGGTAGGGAAGAATTCTAAGGCTCATTTTGACTGCCTCCAGAAGTTAGATCAGATGGCAAATTGGATTTGGTGCTAGGTCTTTCCCTTTAGGTTTTACCCCCAACAATGTTTTCATTAGTTTCGCTCACTCTCGAAATCAAGCATTTTACAGCTGGTTGGAGCAGCCTGTATCTCAGCACAGGAATAAGGTAGGGAAGAATTCTAAGGCTCATTTTGACTGCCTCCAGAAGTTAGATCAGATGGCAAATTGGATTTGGTGCTAGGTCTTTCCCTTTAGGTTTTACCCCAACAATGTTTTCATTAGTTTCGCTCACTCTCGAAATCAAGCCATTTTACAGCAGGTTGGAGCAGCCTGTATCTCAGCACAGGGAATAAGGTAGGGAAGAATTCTAAGGCTCATTTTGACTGCCTCCAGAAGTTAGATCAGATGGCAAATTGGATTTGGTGCTAGGTCTTTCCCTTTAGGTTTTACCCCCCAACAATGTTTTCATTAGTTTCGCTCACTCTCGAAATCAAGCATTTTACAGCAGGTTGGAGCAGGCCTGTATCTCAGCACAGGAATAAGGTAGGGAAGAATTCTAAGGCTCACTTTTGACTGCCTCCAGAAGTTAGATCAGATGGCAAATGGATTTGGTGCTAGGTCTTTCCCTTTAGGTTTTACCCCCAACAATGTTTTCATTAGTTTCGCTCACTCTCGAAATCAAGCATTTTACAGCTGGTTGGAGCAGCCTGTATCTCAGCACAGGAATAAGGTAGGGAAGAATTCTAAGGCTCATTTTGACTGCCTCCAGAAGTTAGATCAGATGGCAAATTGGATTTGGTGCTAGGTCTTTCCCTTTAGGTTTTACCCCAACAATGTTTTTCATTAGTTTCGCTCACTCTCGAAATCAAGCATTTTACAGCAGGTTGGAGCAGCCTGTATCTCAGCACAGGAATAAGGTAGGGAAGAATTGTAAGGCTCATTTTGACTGCCTCCAGAAGTTAGATCAGATGGCAAATTGGATTTGGTGCTAGGTCTTTCCCCCTTTAGGTTTTACCCCAACAATGTTTTCATTAGTTTCGCTCACTCTCGAAATCAAGCATTTTACAGCAGGTTGGAGCAGCCTGTATCTCAGCACAGGAATAAGGTAGGGAAGAATTCTAAGGCTCATTTTGACTGCCTCCAGAAGTTAGATCAGATGGCAAATTGGATTTGGTGCTAGGTCTTTCCCTTTAGGTTTTACCCCAACAATGTTTTCATTAGTTTCGCTCACTCTCGAAATCAAGCATTTTACAGCAGGTTGGAGCAGCCTGTATCTCAGCACAGGAATAAGGTAGGGAAGAATTCTAAGGCTCATTTTGACTGCCTCCAGAAGTTAGATCTGATGGCAAATTGGATTTGGTGCTAGGTCTTTCCCTTTAGGTTTTACCCCAACAATGTTTTCATTAGTTTCGCTCACTCTCGAAATCAAGCATTTTACAGCAGGTTGGAGCAGCCTGTATCTCAGCACAGGAATAAGGTAGGGAAGAATTCTAAGGCTCATTTTGACTGCCTCCAGAAGTTAGATCAGATGGCAAATTGGATTTGGTGCTAGGTCTTTCCCTTTAGGTTTTACCCCAACAATGTTTTCATTAGTTTCGCTCACTCTCGAAATCAAGCATTTTACAGCAGGTTGGAGCAGCCTGTATCTCAGCACAGGAATAAGGGTAGGGAAGAATTCTAAGGATCATTTTGACTGCCTCCAGAAGTTAGATCAGATGGCAAATTGGATTTGGTGCTAGGTCTTTCCCTTTAGGTTTTACCCCAACAATGTTTTCATTAGTTTCGCTCACTCTCGAAATCAAGCATTTTACAGCAGGTTGGAGCAGCCTGTATCTCAGCACAGGAATAAGGTAGGGAAGAATTCTAAGGATCATTTTGACTGCCTCCAGAAGTTAGATCAGATGGCAAATTGGATTTGGTGCTAGGTCTTTCCCTTTAGGTTTTACCCCCAACAATGTTTTCATTAGTTTCGCTCACTCTCGAAATCAAGCATTTTACAGCAGGTTGGAGCAGCCTGTATCTCAGCACAGGAATAAGGTAGGGAAGAATTCTAAGGCTCATTTTGACTGCCTCCAGAAGTTAGATCAGATGGCCAAATTGGATTTGGTGCTAGGTCTTTCCCTTTAGGTTTTACCCCAACAATGTTTTCATTAGTTTCGCTCACTCTCGAAATCAAGCATTTTACAGCAGGTTGCATTTTACAGCAGGTTGGAGCAGCCTGTATCTCAGCACAGGAATAAGGTAGGGAAGAATTCTAAGGATCATTTTGACTGCCTCCAGAAGTTAGATCAGATGGCAAATTGGATTTGGTGCTAGGTCTTTCCCTTTAGGTTTTACCCCAACAATGTTTTCATTAGTTTCGCTCACTCTCGAAATCAAGCATTTTACAGCAGGTTGGAGCAGCCTGTATCTCAGCACAGGAATAAGGTAGGGAAGAATTCTAAGGCTCATTTTGACTGCCTCCAGAAGTTAGATCAGATGGCAAATTGGATTTGGTGCTAGGTCTTTCCCTTTAGGTTTTACCCCAACAATGTTTTCATTAGTTTCGCTCACTCTCGAAATCAAGCATTTTACAGCAGGTTGGAGCAGCCTGTATCTCAGCACAGGAATAAGGTAGGGAAGAATTCTAAGGCTCATTTTGACTGCCTCCAGAAGTTAGATCAGATGGCAAATTGGATTTGGTGCTAGGTCTTTCCCTTTAGGTTTTACCCCAACAATGTTTTCATTAGTTTCGCTCACTCTCGAAATCAAGCATTTTACAGCAGGTTGGAGCAGCCTGTATCTCAGCACAGGAATAAGGTAGGGAAGAATTCTAAGGCTCATTTTGACTGCCTCCAGAAGTTAGATCAGATGGCAAATTGGATTTGGTGCTAGGTCTTTCCCTTTAGGTTTTACCCCAACAATGTTTTCATTAGTTTCGCTCACTCTCGAAATCAAGCATTTTACAGCAGGTTGGAGCAGCCTGTATCTCAGCACAGGAATAAGGTAGGGAAGAATTCTAAGGCTCATTTTGACTGCCTCCAGAAGTTAGATCAGATGGCAAATTGGATTTGGTGCTAGGTCTTTCCCTTTAGGTTTTACCCCAACAATGTTTTCATTAGTTTCGCTCACTCTCGAAATCAAGCATTTTACAGCAGGTTGGAGCAGCCTGTATCTCAGCACAGGAATAAGGTAGGGAAGAATTCTAAGGCTCATTTTGACTGCCTCCAGAAGTTAGATCAGATGGCAAATTGGATTTGGTGCTAGGTCTTTCCCTTTAGGTTTTACCCCAACAATGTTTTCATTAGTTTCGCTCACTCTCGAAATCAAGCATTTTACAGCAGGTTGGAGCAGCCTGTATCTCAGCACAGGAATAAGGTAGGGAAGAATTCTAAGGCTCATTTTGACTGCCTCCAGAAGTTAGATCAGATGGCAAATTGGATTTGGTGCTAGGTCTTTCCCTTTAGGTTTTACCCCAACAATGTTTTCATTAGTTTCGCTCACTCTCGAAATCAAGCATTTTACAGCAGGTTGGAGCAGCCTGTATCTCAGCACAGGAATAAGGTAGGGAAGAATTCTAAGGCTCATTTTGACTGCCTCCAGAAGTTAGATCAGATGGCAAATTGGATTTGGTGCTAGGTCTTTCCCTTTAGGTTTTACCCCAACAATGTTTTCATTAGTTTCGCTCACTCTCGAAATCAAGCATTTTACAGCAGGTTGGAGCAGCCTGTATCTCAGCACAGGAATAAGGTAGGGAAGAATTCTAAGGATCATTTTGACTGCCTCCAGAAGTTAGATCAGATGGCAAATTGGATTTGGTGCTAGGTCTTTCCCTTTAGGTTTTACCCCAACAATGTTTTCATTAGTTTCGCTCACTCTCGAAATCAAGCATTTTACAGCAGGTTGGAGCAGCCTGTATCTCAGCACAGGAATAAGGTAGGGAAGAATTCTAAGGCTCATTTTGACTGCCTCCAGAAGTTAGATCAGATGGCAAATTGGATTTGGTGCTAGGTCTTTCCCTTTAGGTTTTACCCCAACAATGTTTTCATTAGTTTCGCTCACTCTCGAAATCAAGCATTTTACAGCAGGTTGGAGCAGCCTGTATCTCAGCACAGGAATAAGGTAGGGAAGAATTCTAAGGATCATTTTGACTGCCTCCAGAAGTTAGATCAGATGGCAAATTGGATTTGGTGCTAGGTCTTTCCCTTTAGGTTTTACCCCAACAATGTTTTCATTAGTTTCGCTCACTCTCGAAATCAAGCATTTTACAGCAGGTTGGAGCAGCCTGTATCTCAGCACAGGAATAAGGTAGGGAAGAATTCTAAGGATCATTTTGACTGCCTCCAGAAGTTAGATCAGATGGCAAATTGGATTTGGTGCTAGGTCTTTCCCTTTAGGTTTTACCCCAACAATGTTTTCATTAGTTTCGCTCACTCTCGAAATCAAGCATTTTACAGCAGGTTGGAGCAGCCTGTATCTCAGCACAGGAATAAGGTAGGGAAGAATTCTAAGGCTCATTTTGACTGCCTCCAGAAGTTAGATCAGATGGCAAATTGGATTTGGTGCTAGGTCTTTCCCTTTAGGTTTTACCCCAACAATGTTTTCATTAGTTTCGCTCACTCTCGAAATCAAGCATTTTACAGCAGGTTGGAGCAGCCTGTATCTCAGCACAGGAATAAGGTAGGGAAGAATTCTAAGGATCATTTTGACTGCCTCCAGAAGTTAGATCAGATGGCAAATTGGATTTGGTGCTAGGTCTTTCCCTTTAGGTTTTACCCCAACAATGTTTTCATTAGTTTCGCTCACTCTCGAAATCAAGCATTTTACAGCAGGTTGGAGCAGCCTGTATCTCAGCACAGGAATAAGGTAGGGAAGAATTCTAAGGCTCATTTTGACTGCCTCCAGAAGTTAGATCAGATGGCAAATTGGATTTGGTGCTAGGTCTTTCCCTTTAGGTTTTACCCCAACAATGTTTTCATTAGTTTCGCTCACTCTCGAAATCAAGCATTTTACAGCAGGTTGGAGCAGCCTGTATCTCAGCACAGGAATAAGGTAGGGAAGAATTCTAAGGCTCATTTTGACTGCCTCCAGAAGTTAGATCAGATGGCAAATTGGATTTGGTGCTAGGTCTTTCCCTTTAGGTTTTACCCCAACAATGTTTTCATTAGTTTCGCTCACTCTCGAAATCAAGCATTTTACAGCAGGTTGGAGCAGCCTGTATCTCAGCACAGGAATAAGGTAGGGAAGAATTCTAAGGCTCATTTTGACTGCCTCCAGAAGTTAGATCAGATGGCAAATTGGATTTGGTGCTAGGTCTTTCCCTTTAGGTTTTACCCCAACAATGTTTTCATTAGTTTCGCTCACTCTCGAAATCAAGCATTTTACAGCAGGTTGGAGCAGCCTGTATCTCAGCACAGGAATAAGGTAGGGAAGAATTCTAAGGATCATTTTGACTGCCTCCAGAAGTTAGATCAGATGGCAAATTGGATTTGGTGCTAGGTCTTTCCCTTTAGGTTTTACCCCAACAATGTTTTCATTAGTTTCGCTCACTCTCGAAATCAAGCATTTTACAGCAGGTTGGAGCAGCCTGTATCTCAGCACAGGAATAAGGTAGGGAAGAATTCTAAGGATCATTTTGACTGCCTCCAGAAGTTAGATCAGATGGCAAATTGGATTTGGTGCTAGGTCTTTCCCTTTAGGTTTTACCCCAACAATGTTTTCATTAGTTTCGCTCACTCTCGAAATCAAGCATTTTACAGCAGGTTGGAGCAGCCTGTATCTCAGCACAGGAATAAGGTAGGGAAGAATTCTATGGATCATTTTGACTGCCTCCAGAAGTTAGATCAGATGGCAAATTGGATTTGGTGCTAGGTCTTTCCCTTTAGGTTTTACCCCAACAATGTTTTCATTAGTTTCGCTCACTCTCGAAATCAAGCATTTTACAGCAGGTTGGAGCAGCCTGTATCTCAGCACAGGAATAAGGTAGGGAAGAATTCTAAGGATCATTTTGACTGCCTCCAGAAGTTAGATCAGATGGCAAATTGGATTTGGTGCTAGGTCTTTCCCTTTAGGTTTTACCCCAACAATGTTTTCACTAGTTTCGCTCACTCTCGAAATCAAGCATTTTACAGCAGGTTGGAGCAGCCTGTATCTCAGCACAGGAATAAGGTAGGGAAGAATTCAAATGCTCATTTTGACTGCCTCCAGAAGTTAGATCAGATGGCAAATTGGATTTGGTGCTAGGTCTTTCCCTTTAGGTTTTACCCCAACAATGTTTTCATTAGTTTCGCTCACTCTCGAAATCAAGCATTTTACAGCAGGTTGGAGCAGCCTGTATCTCAGCACAGGAATAAGGTAGGGAAGAATTCTAAGGCTCATTTTGACTGCCTCCAGAAGTTAGATCAGATGGCAAATTGGATTTGGTGCTAGGTCTTTCCCTTTAGGTTTTACCCCAACAATGTTTTCATTAGTTTCGCTCACTCTCGAAATCAAGCATTTTACAGCAGGTTGGAGCAGCCTGTATCTCAGCACAGGAATAAGGTAGGGAAGAATTCTAAGGATCTTTTTGTCTGCCTCCAGAAGTTAGATCAGATGGCAAATTGGATTTGGTGCTAGGTCTTTCCCTTTAGGTTTTACCCCAACAATGTTTTCATTAGTTTCGCTCACTCTCAAAATCAAGCATTTTACAGCAGGTTGGAGCAGCCTGTATCTCAGCACAGGAATAAGGTAGGGAAGAATTCTAAGGATCATTTTGACTGCCTCCAGAAGTTAGATCAGATGGCAAATTGGATTTGGTGCTAGGTCTTTCCCTTTAGGTTTTACCCCAACAATGTTTTCATTAGTTTCGCTCACTCTCGAAATCAAGCATTTTACAGCAGGTTGGAGCAGCCTGTATCTCAGCACAGGAATAAGGTAGGGAAGAATTCTAAGGCTCATTTTGACTGCCTCCAGAAGTTAGATCAGATGGCAAATTGGATTTGGTGCTAGGTCTTTCCCTTTAGGTTTTACCCCAACAATGTTTTCATTAGTTTCGCTCACTCTCGAAATCAAGCATTTTACAGCAGGTTGGAGCAGCCTGTATCTCAGCACAGGAATAAGGTAGGGAAGAATTCTAAGGATCATTTTGACTGCCTCCAGAAGTTAGATCAGATGGCAAATTGGATTTGGTGCTAGGTCTTTCCCTTTAGGTTTTACCCCAACAATGTTTTCATTAGTTTCGCTCACTCTCGAAATCAAGCATTTTACAGCAGGTTGGAGCAGCCTGTATCTCAGCACAGGAATAAGGTAGGGAAGAATTCTAAGGCTCATTTTGACTGCCTCCAGAAGTTAGATCAGATGGCAAATTGGATTTGGTGCTAGGTCTTTCCCTTTAGGTTTTACCCCAACAATGTTTTCATTAGTTTCGCTCACTCTCGAAATCAAGCATTTTACAGCAGGTTGGAGCAGCCTGTATCTCAGCACAGGAATAAGGTAGGGAAGAATTCTAAGGATCATTTTGACTGCCTCCAGAAGTTAGATCAGATGGCAAATTGGATTTGGTGCTAGGTCTTTCCCTTTAGGTTTTACCCCAACAATGTTTTCATTAGTTTCGCTCACTCTCGAAATCAAGCATTTTACAGCAGGTTGGAGCAGCCTGTATCTCAGCACAGGAATAAGGTAGGGAAGAATTCTAAGGCTCATTTTGACTGCCTCCAGAAGTTAGATCAGATGGCAAATTGGATTTGGTGCTAGGTCTTTCCCTTTAGGTTTTACCCCAACAATGTTTTCATTAGTTTCGCTCACTCTCGAAATCAAGCATTTTACAGCAGGTTGGAGCAGCCTGTATCTCAGCACAGGAATAAGGTAGGGAAGAATTCTAAGGCTCATTTTGACTGCCTCCAGAAGTTAGATCAGATGGCAAATTGGATTTGGTGCTAGGTCTTTCCCTTTAGGTTTTACCCCAACAATGTTTTCATTAGTTTCGCTCACTCTCGAAATCAAGCATTTTACAGCAAGCATTTTACAGCAGGTTGGAGCAGCCTGTATCTCAGCACAGGAATAAGGTAGGGAAGAATTCTAAGGCTCATTTTGACTGCCTCCAGAAGTTAGATCAGATGGCAAATTGGATTTGGTGCTAGGTCTTTCCCTTTAGGTTTTACCCCAACAATGTTTTCATTAGTTTCGCTCACTCTCGAAATCAAGCATTTTACAGCAGGTTGGAGCAGCCTGTATCTCAGCACAGGAATAAGGTAGGGAAGAATTCTAAGGCTCATTTTGACTGCCTCCAGAAGTTAGATCAGATGGCAAATTGGATTTGGTGCTAGGTCTTTCCCTTTAGGTTTTACCCCAACAATGTTTTCATTAGTTTCGCTCACTCTCGAAATCAAGCATTTTACAGCAGGTTGGAGCAGCCTGTATCTCAGCACAGGAATAAGGTAGGGAAGAATTCTAAGGCTCATTTTGACTGCCTCCAGAAGTTAGATCAGATGGCAAATTGGATTTGGTGCTAGGTCTTTCCCTTTAGGTTTTACCCCAACAATGTTTTCATTAGTTTCGCTCACTCTCGAAATCAAGCATTTTACAGCAGGTTGGAGCAGCCTGTATCTCAGCACAGGAATAAGGTAGGGAAGAATTCTAAGGATCATTTTGACTGCCTCCAGAAGTTAGATCAGATGGCAAATTGGATTTGGTGCTAGGTCTTTCCCTTTAGGTTTTACCCCAACAATGTTTTCATTAGTTTCGCTCACTCTCGAAATCAAGCATTTTACAGCAGGTTGGAGCAGCCTGTATCTCAGCACAGGAATAAGGTAGGGAAGAATTCTAAGGCTCATTTTGACTGCCTCCAGAAGTTAGATCAGATGGCAAATTGGATTTGGTGCTAGGTCTTTCCCTTTAGGTTTTACCCCAACAATGTTTTCATTAGTTTCGCTCACTCTCGAAATCAAGCATTTTACAGCAGGTTGGAGCAGCCTGTATCTCAGCACAGGAATAAGGTAGGGAAGAATTCTAAGGCTCATTTTGACTGCCTCCAGAAGTTAGATCAGATGGCAAATTGGATTTGGTGCTAGGTCTTTCCCCAACAATGTTTTCATTAGTTTCGCTCACTCTCGAAATCAAGCATTTTACAGCAGGTTGGAGCAGCCTGTATTTCAGCACAGGAATAAGGTAGGGAAGAATTCTAAGGATCATTTTGACTGCCTCCAGAAGTTAGATCAGATGGCAAATTGGATTTGGTGCTAGGTCTTTCCCTTTAGGTTTTACCCCAACAATGTTTTCATTAGTTTCGCTCACTCTCGAAATCAAGCATTTTACAGCAGGTTGGAGCAGCCTGTATCTCAGCACAGGAATAAGGTAGGGAAGAATTGTAAGGCTCATTTTGACTGCCTCCAGAAGTTAGATCAGATGGCAAATTGGATTTGGTGCTAGGTCTTTCCCTTTAGGTTTTACCCCAACAATGTTTTCATTAGTTTCGCTCACTCTCGAAATCAAGCATTTTACAGCAGGTTGGAGCAGCCTGTATCTCAGCACAGGAATAAGGTAGGGAAGAATTCTAAGGATCATTTTGACTGCCTCCAGAAGTTAGATCAGATGGCAAATTGGATTTGGTGCTAGGTCTTTCCCTTTAGGTTTTACCCCAACAATGTTTTCATTAGTTTCGCTCACTCTCGAAATCAAGCATTTTACAGCAGGTTGGAGCAGCCTGTATCTCAGCACAGGAATAAGGTAGGGAAGAATTCTAAGGCTCATTTTGACTGCCTCCAGAAGTTAGATCAGATGGCAAATTGGATTTGGTGCTAGGTCTTTCCCTTTAGGTTTTACCCCAACAATGTTTTCATTAGTTTCGCTCACTCTCGAAATCAAGCATTTTACAGCAGGTTGGAGCAGCCTGTATCTCAGCACAGGAATAAGGTAGGGAAGAATTCTAAGGCTCATTTTGACTGCCTCCAGAAGTTAGATCAGATGGCAAATTGGATTTGGTGCTAGGTCTTTCCCTTTAGGTTTTACCCCAACAATGTTTTCATTAGTTTCGCTCACTCTCGAAATCAAGCATTTTACAGCAGGTTGGAGCAGCCTGTATCTCAGCACAGGAATAAGGTAGGGAAGAATTCTAAGGCTCATTTTGACTGCCTCCAGAAGTTAGATCAGATGGCAAATTGGATTTGGTGCTAGGTCTTTCCCTTTAGGTTTTACCCCAACAATGTTTTCATTAGTTTCGCTCACTCTCGAAATCAAGCATTTTACAGCAGGTTGGAGCAGCCTGTATCTCAGCACAGGAATAAGGTAGGGAAGAATTCTAAGGCTCATTTTGACTGCCTCCAGAAGTTAGATCAGATGGCAAATTGGATTTGGTGCTAGGTCTTTCCCTTTAGGTTTTACCCCAACAATGTTTTCATTAGTTTCGCTCACTCTCGAAATCAAGCATTTTACAGCAGGTTGGAGCAGCCTGTATCTCAGCACAGGAATAAGGTAGGGAAGAATTCTAAGGATCATTTTGACTGCCTCCAGAAGTTAGATCAGATGGCAAATTGGATTTGGTGCTAGGTCTTTCCCTTTAGGTTTTACCCCAACAATGTTTTCATTAGTTTCGCTCACTCTCGAAATCAAGCATTTTACAGCAGGTTGGAGCAGCCTGTATCTCAGCACAGGAATAAGGTAGGGAAGAACTCTAAGGATCATTTTGACTGCCTCCAGAAGTTAGATCAGATGGCAAATTGGATTTGGTGCTAGGTCTTTCCCTTTAGGTTTTACCCCAACAATGTTTTCATTAGTTTCGCTCACTCTCGAAATCAAGCATTTTACAGCAGGTTGGAGCAGCCTGTATCTCAGCACAGGAATAAGGTAGGGAAGAATTCTAAGGCTCATTTTGACTGCCTCCAGAAGTTAGATCAGATGGCAAATTGGATTTGGTGCTAGGTCTTTCCCTTTAGGTTTTACCCCAACAATGTTTTCATTAGTTTCGCTCACTCTCGAAATCAAGCATTTTACAGCAGGTTGGAGCAGCCTGTATCTCAGCACAGGAATAAGGTAGGGAAGAATTCTAAGGCTCATTTTGACTGCCTCCAGAAGTTAGATCAGATGGCAAATTGGATTTGGTGCTAGGTCTTTCCCTTTAGGTTTTACCCCAACAATGTTTTCATTAGTTTCGCTCACTCTCGAAATCAAGCATTTTACAGCAGGTTGGAGCAGCCTGTATCTCAGCACAGGAATAAGGTAGGGAAGAATTCTAAGGCTCATTTTGACTGCCTCCAGAAGTTAGATCAGATGGCAAATTGGATTTGGTGCTAGGTCTTTCCCTTTAGGTTTTACCCCAACAATGTTTTCATTAGTTTCGCTCACTCTCGAAATCAAGCATTTTACAGCAGGTTGGAGCAGCCTGTATCTCAGCACAGGAATAAGGTAGGGAAGAATTCTAAGGCTCATTTTGACTGCCTCCAGAAGTTAGATCAGATGGCAAATTGGATTTGGTGCTAGGTCTTTCCCTTTAGGTTTTACCCCAACAATGTTTTCATTAGTTTCGCTCACTCTCGAAATCAAGCATTTTACAGCAGGTTGGAGCAGCCTGTATCTCAGCACAGGAATAAGGTAGGGAAGAATTCTAAGGCTCATTTTGACTGCCTCCAGAAGTTAGATCAGATGGCAAATTGGATTTGGTGCTAGGTCTTTCCCTTTAGGTTTTACCCCAACAATGTTTTCATTAGTTTCGCTCACTCTCGAAATCAAGCATTTTACAGCAGGTTGGAGCAGCCTGTATCTCAGCACAGGAATAAGGTAGGGAAGAATTCTAAGGATCATTTTGACTGCCTCCAGAAGTTAGATCAGATGGCAAATTGGATTTGGTGCTAGGTCTTTCCCTTTAGGTTTTACCCCAACAATGTTTTCATTAGTTTCGCTCACTCTCGAAATCAAGCATTTTACAGCAGGTTGGAGCAGCCTGTATCTCAGCACAGGAATAAGGTAGGGAAGAACTCTAAGGATCATTTTGACTGCCTCCAGAAGTTAGATCAGATGGCAAATTGGATTTGGTGCTAGGTCTTTCCCTTTAGGTTTTACCCCAACAATGTTTTCATTAGTTTCGCTCACTCTCGAAATCAAGCATTTTACAGCAGGTTGGAGCAGCCTGTATCTCAGCACAGGAATAAGGTAGGGAAGAATTCTAAGGCTCATTTTGACTGCCTCCAGAAGTTAGATCAGATGGCAAATTGGATTTGGTGCTCGGTCTTTCCCTTTAGGTTTTACCCCAACAATGTTTTCATTAGTTTCGCTCACTCTCGAAATCAAGCATTTTACAGCAGGTTGGAGCAGCCTGTATTTCAGCACAGGAATAAGGTAGGGAAGAATTCTAAGGCTCATTTTGACTGCCTCCAGAAGTTAGATCAGATGGCAAATTGGATTTGGTGCTAGGTCTTTCCCTTTAGGTTTTACCCCAACAATGTTTTCATTAGTTTCGCTCACTCTCGAAATCAAGCATTTTACAGCAGGTTGGAGCAGCCTGTATCTCAGCACAGGAATAAGGTAGGGAAGAATTCTAAGGCTCATTTTGACTGCCTCCAGAAGTTAGATCAGATGGCAAATTGGATTTGGTGCTAGGTCTTTCCCTTTAGGTTTTACCCCAACAATGTTTTCATTAGTTTCGCTCACTCTCGAAATCAAGCATTTTACAGCAGGTTGGAGCAGCCTGTATCTCAGCACAGGAATAAGGTAGGGATGAATTCTAAGGATCATTTTGACTGCCTCCAGAAGTTAGATCAGATGGCAAATTGGATTTGGTGCTAGGTCTTTCCCTTTAGGTTTTACCCCAACAATGTTTTCATTAGTTTCGCTCACTCTCGAAATCAAGCATTTTACAGCAGGTTGGAGCAGCCTGTATCTCAGCACAGGAATAAGGTAGGGAAGAATTCTAAGGCTCATTTTGACTGCCTCCAGAAGTTAGATCAGATGGCAAATTGGATTTGGTGCTAGGTCTTTCCCTTTAGGTTTTACCCCAACAATGTTTTCATTAGTTTCGCTCACTCTCGAAATCAAGCATTTTACAGCAGGTTGGAGCAGCCTGTATCTCAGCACAGGAATAAGGTAGGGAAGAATTCTAAGGCTCATTTTGACTGCCTCCAGAAGTTAGATCAGATGGCAAATTGGATTTGGTGCTAGGTCTTTCCCTTTAGGTTTTACCCCAACAATGTTTTCATTAGTTTCGCTCACTCTCGAAATCAAGCATTTTACAGCAGGTTGGAGCAGCCTGTATCTCAGCACAGGAATAAGGTAGGGAAGAATTCTAAGGCTCATTTTGACTGCCTCCAGAAGTTAGATCAGATGGCAAATTGGATTTGGTGCTAGGTCTTTCCCTTTAGGTTTTACCCCAACAATGTTTTCATTAGTTTCGCTCACTCTCGAAATCAAGCATTTTACAGCAGGTTGGAGCAGCCTGTATCTCAGCACAGGAATAAGGTAGGGAAGAATTCTAAGGCTCATTTTGACTGCCTCCAGAAGTTAGATCAGATGGCAAATTGGATTTGGTGCTAGGTCTTTCCCTTTAGGTTTTACCCCAACAATGTTTTCATTAGTTTCGCTCACTCTCGAAATCAAGCATTTTACAGCAGGTTGGAGCAGCCTGTATCTCAGCACAGGAATAAGGTAGGGAAGAATTCTAATGCTCATTTTGACTGCCTCCAGAAGTTAGATCAGATGGCAAATTGGATTTGGTGCTAGGTCTTTCCCTTTAGGTTTTACCCCAACAATGTTTTCATTAGTTTCGCTCACTCTCGAAATCAAGCATTTTACAGCAGGTTGGAGCAGCCTGTATCTCAGCACAGGAATAAGGTAGGGAAGAATTCTAAGGATCATTTTGACTGCCTCCAGAAGTTAGATCAGATGGCAAATTGGATTTGGTGCTAGGTCTTTCCCTTTAGGTTTTACCCCAACAATGTTTTCATTAGTTTCGCTCACTCTCGAAATCAAGCATTTTACAGCAGGTTGGAGCAGCCTGTATCTCAGCACAGGAATAAGGTAGGGAAGAATTCTAAGGCTCATTTTGACTGCCTCCAGAAGTTAGATCAGATGGCAAATTGGATTTGGTGCTAGGTCTTTCCCTTTAGGTTTTACCCCAACAATGTTTTCATTAGTTTCGCTCACTCTCGAAATCAAGCATTTTACAGCAGGTTGGAGCAGCCTGTATCTCAGCACAGGAATAAGGTAGGGAAGAATTCTAAGGCTCATTTTGACTGCCTCCAGAAGTTAGATCAGATGGCAAATTGGATTTGGTGCTAGGTCTTTCCCTTTAGGTTTTACCCCAACAATGTTTTCATTAGTTTCGCTCACTCTCGAAATCAAGCATTTTACAGCAGGTTGGAGCAGCCTGTATCTCAGCACAGGAATAAGGTAGGGAAGAATTCTAAGGCTCATTTTGACTGCCTCCAGAAGTTAGATCAGATGGCAAATTGGATTTGGTGCTAGGTCTTTCCCTTTAGGTTTTACCCCAACAATGTTTTCATTAGTTTCGCTCACTCTCGAAATCAAGCATTTTACAGCAGGTTGGAGCAGCCTGTATCTCAGCACAGGAATAAGGTAGGGAAGAATTCTAAGGCTCATTTTGACTGCCTCCAGAAGTTAGATCAGATGGCAAATTGGATTTGGTGCTAGGTCTTTCCCTTTAGGTTTTACCCCAACAATGTTTTCATTAGTTTCGCTCACTCTCGAAATCAAGCATTTTACAGCAGGTTGGAGCAGCCTGTATCTCAGCACAGGAATAAGGTAGGGAAGAATTCTAAGGATCATTTTGACTGCCTCCAGAAGTTAGATCAGATGGCAAATTGGATTTGGTGCTAGGTCTTTCCCTTTAGGTTTTACCCCAACAATGTTTTCATTAGTTTCGCTCACTCTCGAAATCAAGCATTTTACAGCAGGTTGGAGCAGCCTGTATCTCAGCACAGGAATAAGGTAGGGAAGAATTCTAAGGCTCATTTTGACTGCCTCCAGAAGTTAGATCAGATGGCAAATTGGATTTGGTGCTAGGTCTTTCCCTTTAGGTTTTACCCCAACAATGTTTACATTAGTTTCGCTCACTCTCGAAATCAAGTATTTTACAGCAGGTTGGAGCAGCCTGTATCTCAGCACAGGAATAAGGCAGGGAAGAATTCTAAGGCTCATTTTGACTGCCTCCAGAAGTTAGATCAGATGGCAAATTGGATTTGGTGCTAGGTCTTTCCCTTTAGGTTTTACCCCAACAATGTTTTCATTAGTTTCGCTCACTCTCGAAATCAAGCATTTTACAGCAGGTTGGAGCAGCCTGTATCTCAGCACAGGAATAAGGTAGGGAAGAGTTCAAATACTCATTTTGACTGCCTCCAGAAGTTAGATCAGATGGCAAATTGGATTTGGTGCTAGGTCTTTCCCTTTAGGTTTTACCCCAACAATGTTTTCATTAGTTTCGCTCACTCTCGAAATCAAGCATTTTACAGCAGGTTGGAGCAGCCTGTATCTCAGCACAGGAATAAGGTAGGGAAGAATTCTAAGGATCATTTTGACTGCCTCCAGAAGTTAGATCAGATGGCAAATTGGATTTGGTGCTAGGTCTTTCCCTTTAGGTTTTACCCCAACAATGTTTTCATTAGTTTCGCTCACTCTCGAAATCAAGCATTTTACAGCAGGTTGGAGCAGCCTGTATCTCAGCACAGGAATAAGGTAGGGAAGAATTCTAAGGATCATTTTGACTGCCTCCAGAAGTTAGATCAGATGGCAAATTGGATTTGGTGCTAGGTCTTTCCCTTTAGGTTTTACCCCAACAATGTTTTCATTAGTTTCGCTCACTCTCGAAATCAAGCATTTTACAGCAGGTTGGAGCAGCCTGTATCTCAGCACAGGAATAAGGTAGGGAAGAATTCTAAGGATCATTTTGACTGCCTCCAGAAGTTAGATCAGATGGCAAATTGGATTTGGTGCTAGGTCTTTCCCTTTAGGTTTTACCCCAACAATGTTTTCATTAGTTTCGCTCACTCTCGAAATCAAGCATTTTACAGCAGGTTGGAGCAGCCTGTATCTCAGCACAGGAATAAGGTAGGGAAGAATTCTAAGGCTCATTTTGACTGCCTCCAGAAGTTAGATCAGATGGCAAATTGGATTTGGTGCTAGGTCTTTCCCTTTAGGTTTTACCCCAACAATGTTTTCATTAGTTTCGCTCACTCTCGAAATCAAGCATTTTACAGCAGGTTGGAGCAGCCTGTATCTCAGCACAGGAATAAGGTAGGGAAGAATTCTAAGGCTCATTTTGACTGCCTCCAGAAGTTAGATCAGATGGCAAATTGGATTTGGTGCTAGGTCTTTCCCTTTAGGTTTTACCCCAACAATGTTTTCATTAGTTTCGCTCACTCTCGAAATCAAGCATTTTACAGCAGGTTGGAGCAGCCTGTATCTCAGCACAGGAATAAGGTAGGGAAGAATTCTAAGGATCATTTTGACTGCCTCCAGAAGTTAGATCAGATGGCAAATTGGATTTGGTGCTAGGTCTTTCCCTTTAGGTTTTACCCCAACAATGTTTTCATTAGTTTCGCTCACTCTCGAAATCAAGCATTTTACAGCAGGTTGGAGCAGCCTGTATCTCAGCACAGGAATAAGGTAGGGAAGAATTCTAAGGCTCATTTTGACTGCCTCCAGAAGTTAGATCAGATGGCAAATTGGATTTGGTGCTAGGTCTTTCCCTTTAGGTTTTACCCCAACAATGTTTTCATTAGTTTCGCTCACTCTCGAAATCAAGCATTTTACAGCAGGTTGGAGCAGCCTGTATCTCAGCACAGGAATAAGGTAGGGAAGAATTCTAAGGATCATTTTGACTGCCTCCAGAAGTTAGATCAGATGGCAAATTGGATTTGGTGCTAGGTCTTTCCCTTTAGGTTTTACCCCAACAATGTTTTCATTAGTTTCGCTCACTCTCGAAATCAAGCATTTTACAGCAGGTTGGAGCAGCCTGTATCTCAGCACAGGAATAAGGTAGGGAAGAATTCTAAGGCTCATTTTGACTGCCTCCAGAAGTTAGATCAGATGGCAAATTGGATTTGGTGCTAGGTCTTTCCCTTTAGGTTTTACCCCAACAATGTTTTCATTAGTTTCGCTCACTCTCGAAATCAAGCATTTTACAGCAGGTTGGAGCAGCCTGTATCTCAGCACAGGAATAAGGTAGGGAAGAATTCTAAGGCTCATTTTGACTGCCTCCAGAAGTTAGATCAGATGGCAAATTGGATTTGGTGCTAGGTCTTTCCCTTTAGGTTTTACCCCAACAATGTTTTCATTAGTTTCGCTCACTCTCGAAATCAAGCATTTTACAGCAGGTTGGAGCAGCCTGTATCTCAGCACAGGAATAAGGTAGGGAAGAATTCTAAGGCTCATTTTGACTGCCTCCAGAAGTTAGATCAGATGGCAAATTGGATTTGGTGCTAGGTCTTTCCCTTTAGGTTTTACCCCAACAATGTTTTCATTAGTTTCGCTCACTCTCGAAATCAAGCATTTTACAGCAGGTTGGAGCAGCCTGTATCTCAGCACAGGAATAAGGTAGGGAAGAATTCTAAGGCTCATTTTGACTGCCTCCAGAAGTTAGATCAGATGGCAAATTGGATTTGGTGCTAGGTCTTTCCCTTTAGGTTTTACCCCAACAATGTTTTCATTAGTTTCGCTCACTCTCGAAATCAAGCATTTTACAGCAGGTTGGAGCAGCCTGTATCTCAGCACAGGAATAAGGTAGGGAAGAATTCTAAGGATCATTTTGACTGCCTCCAGAAGTTAGATCAGATGGCAAATTGGATTTGGTGCTAGGTCTTTCCCTTTAGGTTTTACCCCAACAATGTTTTCATTAGTTTCGCTCACTCTCGAAATCAAGCATTTTACAGCAGGTTGGAGCAGCCTGTATCTCAGCACAGGAATAAGGTAGGGAAGAATTCTAAGGATCATTTTGACTGCCTCCAGAAGTTAGATCAGATGGCAAATTGGATTTGGTGCTAGGTCTTTCCCTTTAGGTTTTACCCCAACAATGTTTTCATTAGTTTCGCTCACTCTCGAAATCAAGCATTTTACAGCAGGTTGGAGCAGCCTGTATCTCAGCACAGGAATAAGGTAGGGAAGAATTCTAAGGCTCATTTTGACTGCCTCCAGAAGTTAGATCAGATGGCAAATTGGATTTGGTGCTAGGTCTTTCCCTTTAGGTTTTACCCCAACAATGTTTTCATTAGTTTCGCTCACTCTCGAAATCAAGCATTTTACAGCAGGTTGGAGCAGCCTGTATCTCAGCACAGGAATAAGGTAGGGAAGAATTCTAAGGATCATTTTGACTGCCTCCAGAAGTTAGATCAGATGGCAAATTGGATTTGGTGCTAGGTCTTTCCCTTTAGGTTTTACCCCAACAATGTTTTCATTAGTTTCGCTCACTCTCGAAATCAAGCATTTTACAGCAGGTTGGAGCAGCCTGTATCTCAGCACAGGAATAAGGTAGGGAAGAATTCTAAGGCTCATTTTGACTGCCTCCAGAAGTTAGATCAGATGGCAAATTGGATTTGGTGCTAGGTCTTTCCCTTTAGGTTTTACCCCAACAATGTTTTCATTAGTTTCGCTCACTCTCGAAATCAAGCATTTTACAGCAGGTTGGAGCAGCCTGTATCTCAGCACAGGAATAAGGCAGGGAAGAATTCTAAGGCTCATTTTGACTGCCTCCAGAAGTTAGATCAGATGGCAAATTGGATTTGGTGCTAGGTCTTTCCCTTTAGGTTTTACCCCAACAATGTTTTCATTAGTTTCGCTCACTCTCGAAATCAAGCATTTTACAGCAGGTTGGAGCAGCCTGTATCTCAGCACAGGAATAAGGTAGGGAAGAGTTCAAATACTCATTTTGACTGCCTCCAGAAGTTAGATCAGATGGCAAATTGGATTTGGTGCTAGGTCTTTCCCTTTAGGTTTTACCCCCAACAATGTTTTCATTAGTTTCGCTCACTCCTCGAAATCAAGCATTTTACAGCAGGTTGGAGCAGCCTGTATCTCAGCACAGGAATAAGGTAGGGAAGAATTCTAAGGATCATTTTGACTGCCTCCAGAAGTTAGATCAGATGGCAAATTGGATTTGGTGCTAGGTCTTTTCCCTTTAGGTTTTACCCCAACAATGTTTTCATTAGTTTCGCTCACTCTCGAAATCAAGCATTTTACAGCAGGTTGGAGCAGCCTGTATCTCAGCACAGGAATAAGGTAGGGAAGAATTCTAAGGCTCATTTTGACTGCCTCCAGAAGTTAGATCAGATGGCAAATTGGATTTGGTGCTAGGTCTTTCCCTTTAGGTTTTACCCCAACAATGTTTTCATTAGTTTCGCTCACTCTCGAAATCAAGCATTTTACAGGCAGGTTGGAGCAGCCTGTATCTCAGCACAGGAATAAGGTAGGGAAGAATTCTAAGGCTCATTTTGACTGCCTCCAGAAGTTAGATCAGATGGCAAATTGGATTTGGTGCTAGGTCTTTCCCTTTAGGTTTTACCCCCAACAATGTTTTCATTAGTTTCGCTCACTCTCGAAATCAAGCATTTTACAGCAGGTTGGAGCAGCCTGTATCTCAGCACAGGAATAAGGTAGGGAAGAATTCTAAGGCTCATTTTGACTGCCTCCAGAAGTTAGATCAGATGGCAAATTGGATTTGGTGCTAGGTCTTTCCCTTTAGGTTTTACCCCAACAATGTTTTCATTAGTTTCGCTCACTCTCGAAATCAAGCATTTTACAGCAGGTTGGAGCAGCCTGTATCTCAGCACAGGAATAAGGTAGGGAAGAATTCTAAGGATCATTTTGACTGCCTACCAGAAGTTAGATCAGATGGCAAATTGGATTTGGTGCTAGGTCTTTCCCTTTAGGTTTTACCCCAACAATGTTTTCATTAGTTTCGCTCACTCTCGAAATCAAGCATTTTACAGCAGGTTGGAGCAGCCTGTATCTCAGCACAGGAATAAGGTAGGGAAGAATTCTAAGGATCATTTTGACTGCCTCCAGAAGTTAGATCAGATGGCAAATTGGATTTGGTGCTAGGTCTTTCCCTTTAGGTTTTACCCCAACAATGTTTTCATTAGTTTCGCTCACTCTCGAAATCAAGCATTTTACAGCAGGTTGGAGCAGCCTGTATCTCAGCACAGGAATAAGGTAGGGAAGAATTCTAAGGCTCATTTTGACTGCCTCCAGAAGTTAGATCAGATGGCAAATTGGATTTGGTGCTAGGTCTTTCCCTTTAGGTTTTACCCCAACAATGTTTTCATTAGTTTCGCTCACTCTCGAAATCAAGCATTTTACAGCAGGTTGGAGCAGCCTGTATCTCAGCACAGGAATAAGGTAGGGAAGAATTCTAAGGATCATTTTGACTGCCTCCAGAAGTTAGATCAGATGGCAAATTGGATTTGGTGCTAGGTCTTTCCCTTTAGGTTTTACCCCAACAATGTTTTCATTAGTTTCGCTCACTCTCGAAATCAAGCATTTTACAGCAGGTTGGAGCAGCCTGTATCTCAGCACAGGAATAAGGTAGGAAGAATTCTAAGGCTCATTTTGACTGCCTCCAGAAGTTAGATCAGATGGCAAATTGGATTTGGTGCTAGGTCTTTCCCTTTAGGTTTTACCCCAACAATGTTTTCATTAGTTTCGCTCACATCTCGAAATCAAGCATTTTACAGCAGGTTGGAGCAGCCTGTATCTCAGCACAGGAATAAGGCAGGGAAGAATTCTAAGGCTCATTTTGACTGCCTCCAGAAGTTAGATCAGATGGCAAATTGGATTTGGTGCTAGGTCTTTCCCTTTAGGTTTTACCCCAACAATGTTTTCATTAGTTTCGCTCACTCTCGAAATCAAGCATTTTACAGCAGGTTGGAGCAGCCTGTATCTCAGCACAGGAATAAGGTAGGGAAGAGTTCAAATACTCATTTTGACTGCCTCCAGAAGTTAGATCAGATGGCAAATTGGATTTGGTGCTAGGTCTTTCCCTTTAGGTTTTACCCCAACAATGTTTTCATTAGTTTCGCTCCACTCTCGAAATCAAGCATTTTACAGCAGGTTGGAGCAGCCTGTATCTCAGCACAGGAATAAGGGTAGGGAAGAATTCTAAGGCTCATTTTGACTGCCTCCAGAAGTTAGATCAGATGGCAAATTGGATTTGGTGCTAGGTCTTTCCCTTTAGGTTTTACCCCAACAATGTTTTCATTAGTTTCCTCACTCTCGAAATCAAGCATTTTACAGCAGGTTGGAGCAGCCTGTATCTCAGCACAGGAATAAGGTAGGGAAGAATTCTAAGGATCATTTTGACTGCCTCCAGAAGTTAGATCAGATGGCAAATTGGATTTGGTGCTAGGTCTTTCCCTTTAGGTTTTACCCCAACAATGTTTTCATTAGTTTCGCTCACTCTCGAAATCAAGCATTTTACAGCAGGTTGGAGCAGCCTGTATCTCAGCACAGGAATAAGGTAGGGGAAGAATTCTAAGGCTCATTTTGACTGCCTCCAGAAGTTAGATCAGATGGCAAATTGGATTTGGTGCTAGGTCTTTCCCTTTAGGTTTTACCCCAACAATGTTTTCATTAGTTTCGCTCACTCTCGAAATCAAGCATTTTACAGCAGGTTGGAGCAGCCTGTATCTCAGCACAGGAATAAGGTAGGGAAGAATTCTAAGGATCATTTTGACTGCCTCCAGAAGTTAGATCAGATGGCAAATTGGATTTGGTGCTAGGTCTTTCCCTTTAGGTTTTACCCCAACAATGTTTTCATTAGTTTCGCTCACTCTCGAAATCAAGCATTTTACAGCAGGTTGGAGCAGCCTGTATCTCAGCACAGGAATAAGGTAGGGAAGAATTCTAAGGATCATTTTGACTGCCTCCAGAAGTTAGATCAGATGGCAAATTGGATTTGGTGCTAGGTCTTTCCCTTTAGGTTTTACCCCCAACAATGTTTTCATTAGTTTCGCTCACTCTCGAAATCAAGCATTTTACAGCAGGTTGGAGCAGCCTGTATCTCAGCACAGGAATAAGGTAGGGAAGAATTCTAAGGCTCATTTTGACTGCCTCCAGAAGTTAGATCAGATGGCAAATTGGATTTGGTGCTAGGTCTTTCCCTTTAGGTTTTACCCCAACAATGTTTTCATTAGTTTCGCTCACTCCTCGAAATCAAGCATTTTACAGCAGGTTGGAGCAGCCTGTATCTCAGCACAGGAATAAGGTAGGGGAAGAATTCTAAGGATCATTTTGACTGCCTCCAGAAGTTAGATCAGATGGCAAATTGGATTTGGTGCTAGGTCTTTCCCTTTAGGTTTTACCCCCAACAATGTTTTCATTAGTTTCGCTCACTCTCGAAATCAAGCATTTTACAGCAGGTTGGAGCAGCCTGTATCTCAGCACAGGAATAAGGTAGGGAAGAATTCTAAGGATCATTTTGACTGCCTCCAGAAGTTAGATCAGATGGCAAATTGGATTTGGTGCTAGGTCTTTCCCTTTAGGTTTTACCCCAACAATGTTTTCATTAGTTTCGCTCACTCTCGAAATCAAGCATTTTACAGCAGGTTGGAGCAGCCTGTATCTCAGCACAGGAATAAGGTAGGGAAGAATTCTAAGGCTCATTTTGACTGCCTCCAGAAGTTAGATCAGATGGCAAATTGGATTTGGTGCTAGGTCTTTCCCTTTAGGTTTTACCCCCAACAATGTTTTCATTAGTTTCGCTCACTCTCGAAATCAAGCATTTTACAGCAGGTTGGAGCAGCCTGTATCTCAGCACAGGAATAAGGTAGGGAAGAATTCTAAGGATCATTTTGACTGCCTCCAGAAGTTAGATCAGATGGCAAATTGGATTTGGTGCTAGGTCTTTCCCTTTAGGTTTTACCCCAACAATGTTTTCATTAGTTTCGCTCACTCTCGAAATCAAGCATTTTACAGCAGGTTGGAGCAGCCTGTATCTCAGCACAGGAATAAAGGCAGGGAAGAATTCTAAGGATCATTTTGACTGCCTCCAGAAGTTAGATCAGATGGCAAATTGGATTTGGTGCTAGGTCTTTTCCCTTTAGGTTTTACCCCAACAATGTTTTCATTAGTTTCGCTCACTCTCGAAATCAAGCATTTTACAGCAGGTTGGAGCAGCCTGTATCTCAGCACAGGAATAAGGTAGGGAAGAGTTCAAATACTCATTTTGACTGCCTCCAGAAGTTAGATCAGATGGCAAATTGGATTTGGTGCTAGGTCTTTCCCTTTAGGTTTTACCCCAACAATGTTTTCATTAGTTTCGCTCACTCTCGAAATCAAGCATTTTACAGCAGGTTGGAGCAGCCTGTATCTCAGCACAGGGAATAAGGTAGGGAAGAATTCTAAGGATCATTTTGACTGCCTCCAGAAGTTAGATCAGATGGCAAATTGGATTTGGTGCTAGGTCTTTCCCTTTAGGTTTTACCCCAACAATGTTTTCATTAGTTTCGCTCACTCTCGAAATCAAGCATTTTACAGCAGGTTGGAGCAGCCTGTATCTCAGCACAGGAATAAGGTAGGGAAGAATTCTAAGGATCATTTTGACTGCCTCCAGAAGTTAGATCAGATGGCAAATTGGATTTGGTGCTAGGTCTTTCCCTTTAGGTTTTACCCCAACAATGTTTTCATTAGTTTCGCTCACTCTCGAAATCAAGCATTTTACAGCAGGTTGGAGCAGCCTGTATCTCAGCACAGGAATAAGGTAGGGAAGAATTCTAAGGATCATTTTGACTGCCCTCCAGAAGTTAGATGAGATGGCAAATTGGATTTGGTGCTAGGTCTTTCCCTTTAGGTTTTACCCCAACAATGTTTTCATTAGTTTCGCTCACTCTCGAAATCAAGCATTTTACAGCAGGTTGGAGCAGCCTGTATCTCAGCACAGGAATAAGGTAGGGAAGAATTCTAAGGATCATTTTGACTGCCTCCAGAAGTTAGATCAGATGGCAAATTGGATTTGGTGCTAGGTCTTTCCCTTTAGGTTTTACCCCAACAATGTTTTCATTAGTTTCGCTCACTCTCGAAATCAAGCATTTTACAGCAGGTTGGAGCAGCCTGTATCTCAGCACAGGAATAAGGTAGGGAAGAATTCTAAGGATCATTTTGACTGCCTCCAGAAGTTAGATCAGATGGCAAATTGGATTTGGTGCTAGGTCTTTCCCTTTAGGTTTTACCCCAACAATGTTTTCATTAGTTTCGCTCACTCTCGAAATCAAGCATTTTACAGCAGGTTGGAGCAGCCTGTATCTCAGCACAGGAATAAGGTAGGGAAGAATTCTAAGGCTCATTTTGACTGCCCTCCAGAAGTTAGATCAGATGGCAAATTGGATTTGGTGCTAGGTCTTTCCCTTTAGGTTTTACCCCAACAATGTTTTCATTAGTTTCGCTCACTCTCGAAATCAAGCATTTTACAGCAGGTTGGAGCAGCCTGTATCTCAGCACAGGAATAAGGTAGGGAAGAATTCTAAGGCTCATTTTGACTGCCTCCAGAAGTTAGATCAGATGGCAAATTGGATTTGGTGCTAGGTCTTTCCCTTTAGGTTTTACCCCAACAATGTTTTTCATTAGTTTCGCTCACTCTCGAAATCAAGCATTTTACAGCAGGTTGGAGCAGCCTGTATCTCAGCACAGGAATAAGGTAGGGAAGAATTCTAAGGCTCATTTTGACTGCCTCCAGAAGTTAGATCAGATGGCAAATTGGATTTGGTGCTAGGTCTTTCCCTTTAGGTTTTACCCCAACAATGTTTTCATTAGTTTCGCTCACTCTCGAAATCAAGCATTTTACAGGCAGGTTGGAGCAGCCTGTATCTCAGCACAGGAATAAGGTAGGGAAGAATTCTAAGGCTCATTTTGACTGCCTCCAGAAGTTAGATCAGATGGCAAATTGGATTTGGTGCTAGGTCTTTCCCTTTAGGTTTTACCCCAACAATGTTTTCATTAGTTTCGCTCACTCTCGAAATCAAGCATTTTACAGCAGGTTGGAGCAGCCTGTATCTCAGCACAGGAATAAGGTAGGGAAGAATTCTAAGGCTCATTTTGACTGCCTCCAGAAGTTAGATCAGATGGCAAATTGGATTGGTGCTAGGTCTTTCCCTTTAGGTTTTACCCCAACAATGTTTTCATTAGTTTCGCTCACTCTCGAAATCAAGCATTTTACAGCAGGTTGGAGCAGCCTGTATCTCAGCACAGGAATAAGGTAGGGAAGAATTCTAAGGCTCATTTTGACTGCCTCCAGAAGTTAGATCAGATGGCAAATTGGATTTGGTGCTAGGTCTTTCCCTTTAGGTTTTACCCCAACAATGTTTTCATTAGTTTCGCTCACTCTCGAAATCAAGCATTTTACAGCAGGTTGGAGCAGCCTGTATCTCAGCACAGGAATAAGGTAGGGAAGAATTCTAAGGCTCATTTTGACTGCCTCCAGAAGTTAGATCAGATGGCAAATTGGATTTGGTGCTAGGTCTTTCCCTTTAGGTTTTACCCCAACAATGTTTTCATTAGTTTCGCTCACCTCTCGAAATCAAGCATTTTACAGCAGGTTGGAGCAGCCTGTATCTCAGCACAGGAATAAGGTAGGGAAGAATTCTAAGGATCATTTTGACTGCCTCCAGAAGTTAGATCAGATGGCAAATTGGATTTGGTGCTAGGTCTTTCCCTTTAGGTTTTACCCCCAACAATGTTTTCATTAGTTTCGCTCACTCTCGAAATCAAGCATTTTACAGCAGTTTGGAGCAGCCTGTATCTCAGCACAGGAATAAGGTAGGGAAGAATTCTAAGGATCATTTTGACTGCCTCCAGAAGTTAGATCAGATGGCAAATTGGATTTGGTGCTAGGTCTTTCCCTTTAGGTTTTACCCCAACAATGTTTTCATTAGTTTCGCTCACTCTCGAAATCAAGCATTTTACAGCAGGTTGGAGCAGCCTGTATCTCAGCACAGGAATAAGGTAGGGAAGAATTCTAAGGCTCATTTTGACTGCCTCCAGAAGTTAGATCAGATGGCAAATTGGATTTGGTGCTAGGTCTTTCCCTTTAGGTTTTACCCCAACAATGTTTTCATTAGTTTCGCTCACTCTCTCGAAATCAAGCATTTTACAGCAGGTTGGAGCAGCCTGTATCTCAGCACAGGAATAAGGTAGGGAAGAATTCTAAGGATCATTTTGACTGCCTCCAGAAGTTAGATCAGATGGCAAATTGGATTTGGTGCTAGGTCTTTCCCTTTAGGTTTTACCCCAACAATGTTTTCATTAGTTTCGCTCACTCTCGAAATCAAGCATTTTACAGCAGGTTGGAGCAGCCTGTATCTCAGCACAGGAATAAGGTAGGGAAGAATTCTAAGGCTCATTTTGACTGCCTCCAGAAGTTAGATCAGATGGCAAATTGGATTTGGTGCTAGGTCTTTCCCCTTTAGGTTTTACCCCAACAATGTTTTCATTAGTTTCGCTCACTCTCGAAATCAAGCATTTTACAGCAGGTTGGAGCAGCCTGTATCTCAGCACAGGAATAAGGTAGGGAAGAATTCTAAGGCTCATTTTGACTGCCTCCAGAAGTTAGATCAGATGGCAAATTGGATTTGGTGCTAGGTCTTTCCCTTTAGGTTTTACCCCAACAATGTTTTCATTAGTTTCGCTCACTCTCGAAATCAAGCATTTTACAGCAGGTTGGAGCAGCCCTGTATCTCAGCACAGGAATAAGGTAGGGAAGAATTCTAAGGCTCATTTTGACTGCCTCCAGAAGTTAGATCAGATGGCAAATTGGATTTGGTGCTAGGTCTTTCCCTTTAGGTTTTACCCCAACAATGTTTTCATTAGTTTCGCTCACTCTCGAAATCAAGCATTTTACAGCAGGTTGGAGCAGCCTGTATCTCAGCACAGGAATAAGGTAGGGAAGAATTCTAAGGATCATTTTGACTGCCTCCAGAAGTTAGATCAGATGGCAAATTGGATTTGGTGCTAGGTCTTTCCCTTTAGGTTTTACCCCAACAATGTTTTCATTAGTTTCGCTCACTCTCCGAAATCAAGCATTTTACAGCAGGTTGGAGCAGCCTGTATCTCAGCACAGGAATAAGGTAGGGAAGAATTCTAAGGCTCATTTTGACTGCCTCCAGAAGTTAGATCAGATGGCAAATTGGATTTGGTGCTAGGTCTTTCCCTTTAGGTTTTACCCCAACAATGTTTTCATTAGTTTCGCTCACTCTCGAAATCAAGCATTTTTACAGCAGGTTGGAGCAGCCTGTATCTCAGCACAGGAATAAGGTAGGGAAGAATTCTAAGGATCATTTTGACTGCCTCCAGAAGTTAGATCAGATGGCAAATTGGATTTGGTGCTAGGTCTTTCCCTTTAGGTTTTACCCCCAACAATGTTTTCATTAGTTTCGCTCACTCTCGAAATCAAGCATTTTACAGCAGGTTGGAGCAGCCTGTATCTCAGCACAGGAATAAGGTAGGGAAGAATTCTAAGGATCATTTTGACTGCCTCCAGAAGTTAGATCAGATGGCAAATTGGATTTGGTGCTAGGTCTTTCCCTTTAGGTTTTACCCCAACAATGTTTTCATTAGTTTCGCTCACTCTCGAAATCAAGCATTTTACAGCAGGTTGGAGCAGCCTGTATCTCAGCACAGGAATAAGGTAGGGAAGAATTCTAAGGCTCATTTTGACTGCCTCCAGAAGTTAGATCAGATGGGCCAAATTGGATTTGGTGCTAGGTCTTTCCCTTTAGGTTTTACCCCAACAATGTTTTCATTAGTTTCGCTCACTCTCGAAATCAAGCATTTTACAGCAGGTTGGAGCAGCCTGTATCTCAGCACAGGAAATAAGGTAGGGAAGAATTCTAAGGCTCATTTTGACTGCCCTCCAGAAGTTAGATCAGATGGCAAATTGGATTTGGTGCTAGGTCTTTCCCTTTAGGTTTTACCCCAACAATGTTTTCATTAGTTTCGCTCACTCTCGAAATCAAGCATTTTACAGCAGGTTGGAGCAGCCTGTATCTCAGCACAGGAATAAGGTAGGGAAGAATTCTAAGGCTCATTTTGACTGCCTCCAGAAGTTAGATCAGATGGCAAATTGGATTTGGTGCTAGGTCTTTCCCTTTAGGTTTTACCCCAACAATGTTTTCATTAGTTTCGCTCACTCTCGAAATCAAGCATTTTACAGCAGGTTGGAGCAGCCTGTATCTCAGCACAGGAATAAGGTAGGGAAGAATTCTAAGGCTCATTTTGACTGCCTCCAGAAGTTAGATCAGATGGCAAATTGGATTTGGTGCTAGGTCTTTCCCTTTAGGTTTTACCCCCAACAATGTTTTCATTAGTTTCGCTCACTCTCGAAATCAAGCATTTTTACAGCAGGTTGGAGCAGCCTGTATCTCAGCACAGGAATAAGGTAGGGAAGAATTCTAAGGATCATTTTGACTGCCTCCAGAAGTTAGATCAGATGGCAAATTGGATTTGGTGCTAGGTCTTTCCCTTTAGGTTTTACCCCAACAATGTTTTCATTAGTTTCCGCTCACTCTCGAAAATCAAAGCATTTTACAGCAGGTTGGAGCAGCCTGTATCTCAGCACAGGAATAAGGTAGGGAAGAATTCTAAGGCTCATTTTGACTGCCTCCAGAAGTTAGATCAGATGGCAAATTGGATTTGGTGCTAGGTCTTTCCCTTTAGGTTTTACCCCAACAATGTTTTCACTTAGTTTCGCTCACTCTCGAAATCAAGCATTTTTACAGCAGGTTGGAGCAGCCTGTATCTCAGCACAGGAATAAGGTAGGGAAGAATTCTAAGGCTCATTTTGACTGCCTCCAGAAGTTAGATCAGATGGCAAATTGGATTTGGTGCTAGGTCTTTCCCTTTAGGTTTTACCCCAACAATGTTTTCATTAGTTTCGCTCACTCTCGAAATCAAGCATTTTACAGCAGGTTGGAGCAGCCTGTATCTCAGCACAGGAATAAGGTAGGGAAGAATTCTAAGGCTCATTTTGACTGCCTCCAGAAGTTAGATCAGATGGCAAATTGGATTTGGTGCTAGGTCTTTCCCTTTAGGTTATTACCCCAACAATGTTTTCATTAGTTTCGCTCACTCTCGAAATCAAGCATTTTACAGCAGGTTGGAGCAGCCTGTATCTCAGCACAGGAATAAGGTAGGGAAGAATTCTAAGGCTCATTTTGACTGCCTCCAGAAGTTAGATCAGATGGCAAATTGGATTTGGTGCTAGGTCTTTCCCTTTAGGTTTTACCCCAACAATGTTTTCATTAGTTTCGCTCACTCTCGAAATCAAGCATTTTACAGCAGGTTGGAGCAGCCTGTATCTCAGCACAGGAATAAGGTAGGGAAGAATTCTAAGGATCATTTTGACTGCCTCCAGAAGTTAGATCAGATGGCAAATTGGATTTGGTGCTAGGTCTTTCCCTTTAGGTTTTACCCCAACAATGTTTTCATTAGTTTCGCTCACTCTCGAAATCAAGCATTTTACAGCAGGTTGGAGCAGCCTGTATCTCAGCACAGGAATAAGGTAGGGAAGAATTCTAAGGCTCATTTTGACTGCCTCCAGAAGTTAGATCAGATGGCAAATTGGATTTGGTGCTAGGTCTTTCCCTTTAGGTTTTACCCCAACAATGTTTTCATTAGTTTCGCTCACTCTCGAAATCAAGCATTTTACAGCAGGATGGAGCAGCCTGTATCTCAGCACAGGAATAAGGTAGGGAAGAATTCTAAGGATCATTTTGACTGCCTCCAGAAGTTAGATCAGATGGCAAATTGGATTTTGGTGCTAGGTCTTTCCCTTTAGGTTTTACCCCAACAATGTTTTCATTAGTTTCGCTCACTCTCGAAATCAAGCATTTTACAGCAGGTTGGAGCAGCCTGTATCTCAGCACAGGAATAAGGTAGGGAAGAATTCTAAGGCTCATTTTGACTGCCTCCAGAAGTTAGATCAGATGGCAAATTGGATTTGGTGCTAGGTCTTTCCCTTTAGGTTTTACCCCAACAATGTTTTCATTAGTTTCGCTCACTCTCGAAATCAAGCATTTTACAGCAGGTTGGAGCAGCCTGTATCTCAGCACAGGAATAAGGTAGGGAAGAATTCTAAGGCTCATTTTGACTGCCTCCAGAAGTTAGATGCAGATGGCAAATTGGATTTGGTGCTAGGTCTTTCCCTTTAGGTTTTACCCCAACAATGTTTTCATTAGTTTCGCTCACTCTCGAAATCAAGCATTTTACAGCAGGTTGGAGCAGCCTGTATCTCAGCACAGGAATAAGGTAGGGAAGAATTCTAAGGCTCATTTTGACTGCCTCCAGAAGTTAGATCAGATGGCAAATTGGATTTGGTGCTAGGTCTTTCCCTTTAGGTTTTACCCCAACAATGTTTTCATTAGTTTCGCTCACTCTCGAAATCAAGCATTTTACAGCAGGTTGGAGCAGCCTGTATCTCAGCACAGGAATAAGGTAGGGAAGAATTCTAAGGCTCATTTTGACTGCCTCCAGAAGTTAGATCAGATGGCAAATTGGATTTGGTGCTAGGTCTTTCCCTTTAGGTTTTACCCCAACAATGTTTTCATTAGTTTCGCTCACTCTCGAAATCAAGCATTTTACAGCAGGTTGGAGCAGCCTGTATCTCAGCACAGGAATAAGGTAGGGAAGAATTCTAAGGCTCATTTTGACTGCCTCCAGAAGTTAGATCAGATGGCAAATTGGATTTGGTGCTAGGTCTTTCCCTTTAGGTTTTACCCCAACAATGTTTTCATTAGTTTCGCTCACTCTCGAAATCAAGCATTTTACAGCAGGTTGGAGCAGCCTGTATCTCAGCACAGGAATAAGGTAGGGAAGAATTCTAAGGCTCATTTTGACTGCCTCCAGAAGTTAGATCAGATGGCAAATTGGATTTGGTGCTAGGTCTTTCCCTTTAGGTTTTACCCCAACAATGTTTTCATTAGTTTCGCTCACTCTCGAAATCAAGCATTTTACAGCAGGTTGGAGCAGCCTGTATCTCAGCACAGGAATAAGGTAGGGAAGAATTCTAAGGCTCATTTTGACTGCCTCCAGAAGTTAGATCAGATGGCAAATTGGATTTGGTGCTAGGTCTTTCCCTTTAGGTTTTACCCCAACAATGTTTTCATTAGTTTCGCTCACTCTCGAAATCAAGCATTTTACAGCAGGTTGGAGCAGCCTGTATCTCAGCACAGGAATAAGGTAGGGAAGAATTCTAAGGCTCATTTTGACTGCCTCCAGAAGTTAGATCAGATGGCAAATTGGATTTGGTGCTAGGTCTTTCCCTTTAGGTTTTACCCCAACAATGTTTTCATTAGTTTCGCTCACTCTCGAAATCAAGCATTTTACAGCAGGTTGGAGCAGCCTGTATCTCAGCACAGGAATAAGGTAGGGAAGAATTCTAAGGCTCATTTTGACTGCCTCCAGAAGTTAGATCAGATGGCAAATTGGATTTGGTGCTAGGTCTTTCCCTTTAGGTTTTACCCCAACAATGTTTTCATTAGTTTCGCTCACTCTCGAAATCAAGCATTTTACAGCAGGTTGGAGCAGCCTGTATCTCAGCACAGGAATAAGGTAGGGAAGAATTCTAAGGCTCATTTTGACTGCCTCCAGAAGTTAGATCAGATGGCAAATTGGATTTGGTGCTAGGTCTTTCCCTTTAGGTTTTACCCCAACAATGTTTTCATTAGTTTCGCTCACTCTCGAAATCAAGCATTTTACAGCAGGTTGGAGCAGCCTGTATCTCAGCACAGGAATAAGGTAGGGAAGAATTCTAAGGCTCATTTTGACTGCCTCCAGAAGTTAGATCAGATGGCAAATTGGATTTGGTGCTAGGTCTTTCCCTTTAGGTTTTACCCCAACAATGTTTTCATTAGTTTCGCTCACTCTCGAAATCAAGCATTTTACAGCAGGTTGGAGCAGCCTGTATCTCAGCACAGGAATAAGGTAGGGAAGAATTCTAAGGCTCATTTTGACTGCCTCCAGAAGTTAGATCAGATGGCAAATTGGATTTGGTGCTAGGTCTTTCCCTTTAGGTTTTACCCCAACAATGTTTTCATTAGTTTCGCTCACTCTCGAAATCAAGCATTTTACAGCAGGTTGGAGCAGCCTGTATCTCAGCACAGGAATAAGGTAGGGAAGAATTCTAAGGCTCATTTTGACTGCCTCCAGAAGTTAGATCAGATGGCAAATTGGATTTGGTGCTAGGTCTTTCCCTTTAGGTTTTACCCCAACAATGTTTTCATTAGTTTCGCTCACTCTCGAAATCAAGCATTTTACAGCAGGTTGGAGCAGCCTGTATCTCAGCACAGGAATAAGGTAGGGAAGAATTCTAAGGCTCATTTTGACTGCCTCCAGAAGTTAGATCAGATGGCAAATTGGATTTGGTGCTAGGTCTTTCCCTTTAGGTTTTACCCCAACAATGTTTTCATTAGTTTCGCTCACTCTCGAAATCAAGCATTTTACAGCAGGTTGGAGCAGCCTGTATCTCAGCACAGGAATAAGGTAGGGAAGAATTCTAAGGCTCATTTTGACTGCCTCCAGAAGTTAGATCAGATGGCAAATTGGATTTGGTGCTAGGTCTTTCCCTTTAGGTTTTACCCCAACAATGTTTTCATTAGTTTCGCTCACTCTCGAAATCAAGCATTTTACAGCAGGTTGGAGCAGCCTGTATCTCAGCACAGGAATAAGGTAGGGAAGAATTCTAAGGCTCATTTTGACTGCCTCCAGAAGTTAGATCAGATGGCAAATTGGATTTGGTGCTAGGTCTTTCCCTTTAGGTTTTACCCCAACAATGTTTTCATTAGTTTCGCTCACTCTCGAAATCAAGCATTTTACAGCAGGTTGGAGCAGCCTGTATCTCAGCACAGGAATAAGGTAGGGAAGAATTCTAAGGCTCATTTTGACTGCCTCCAGAAGTTAGATCAGATGGCAAATTGGATTTGGTGCTAGGTCTTTCCCTTTAGGTTTTACCCCAACAATGTTTTCATTAGTTTCGCTCACTCTCGAAATCAAGCATTTTACAGCAGGTTGGAGCAGCCTGTATCTCAGCACAGGAATAAGGTAGGGAAGAATTCTAAGGCTCATTTTGACTGCCTCCAGAAGTTAGATCAGATGGCAAATTGGATTTGGTGCTAGGTCTTTCCCTTTAGGTTTTACCCCAACAATGTTTTCATTAGTTTCGCTCACTCTCGAAATCAAGCATTTTACAGCAGGTTGGAGCAGCCTGTATCTCAGCACAGGAATAAGGTAGGGAAGAATTCTAAGGCTCATTTTGACTGCCTCCAGAAGTTAGATCAGATGGCAAATTGGATTTGGTGCTAGGTCTTTCCCTTTAGGTTTTACCCCAACAATGTTTTCATTAGTTTCGCTCACTCTCGAAATCAAGCATTTTACAGCAGGTTGGAGCAGCCTGTATCTCAGCACAGGAATAAGGTAGGGAAGAATTCTAAGGCTCATTTTGACTGCCTCCAGAAGTTAGATCAGATGGCAAATTGGATTTGGTGCTAGGTCTTTCCCTTTAGGTTTTACCCCAACAATGTTTTCATTAGTTTCGCTCACTCTCGAAATCAAGCATTTTACAGCAGGTTGGAGCAGCCTGTATCTCAGCACAGGAATAAGGTAGGGAAGAATTCTAAGGATCATTTTGACTGCCTCCAGAAGTTAGATCAGATGGCAAATTGGATTTGGTGCTAGGTCTTTCCCTTTAGGTTTTACCCCAACAATGTTTTCATTAGTTTCGCTCACTCTCGAAATCAAGCATTTTACAGCAGGTTGGAGCAGCCTGTATCTCAGCACAGGAATAAGGTAGGGAAGAATTCTAAGGCTCATTTTGACTGCCTCCAGAAGTTAGATCAGATGGCAAATTGGATTTGGTGCTAGGTCTTTCCCTTTAGGTTTTACCCCAACAATGTTTTCATTAGTTTCGCTCACTCTCGAAATCAAGCATTTTACAGCAGGTTGGAGCAGCCTGTATCTCAGCACAGGAATAAGGTAGGGAAGAATTCTAAGGCTCATTTTGACTGCCTCCAGAAGTTAGATCAGATGGCAAATTGGATTTGGTGCTAGGTCTTTCCCTTTAGGTTTTACCCCAACAATGTTTTCATTAGTTTCGCTCACTCTCGAAATCAAGCATTTTACAGCAGGTTGGAGCAGCCTGTATCTCAGCACAGGAATAAGGTAGGGAAGAATTCTAAGGCTCATTTTGACTGCCTCCAGAAGTTAGATCAGATGGCAAATTGGATTTGGTGCTAGGTCTTTCCCTTTAGGTTTTACCCCAACAATGTTTTCATTAGTTTCGCTCACTCTCGAAATCAAGCATTTTACAGCAGGTTGGAGCAGCCTGTATCTCAGCACAGGAATAAGGTAGGGAAGAATTCTAAGGCTCATTTTGACTGCCTCCAGAAGTTAGATCAGATGGCAAATTGGATTTGGTGCTAGGTCTTTCCCTTTAGGTTTTACCCCAACAATGTTTTCATTAGTTTCGCTCAGCTCTCGAAATCAAGCATTTTACAGCAGGTTGGAGCAGCCTGTATCTCAGCACAGGAATAAGGTAGGGAAGAATTCTAAGGCTCATTTTGACTGCCTCCAGAAGTTAGATCAGATGGCAAATTGGATTTGGTGCTAGGTCTTTCCCTTTAGGTTTTACCCCAACAATGTTTTCATTAGTTTCGCTCACTCTCGAAATCAAGCATTTTACAGCAGGTTGGAGCAGCCTGTATCTCAGCACAGGAATAAGGTAGGGAAGAATTCTAAGGCTCATTTTGACTGCCTCCAGAAGTTAGATCAGATGGCAAATTGGATTTGGTGCTAGGTCTTTCCCTTTAGGTTTTACCCCAACAATGTTTTCATTAGTTTCGCTCACTCTCGAAATCAAGCATTTTACAGCAGGTTGGAGCAGCCTGTATCTCAGCACAGGAATAAGGTAGGGAAGAATTCTAAGGCTCATTTTGACTGCCTCCAGAAGTTAGATCAGATGGCAAATTGGATTTGGTGCTAGGTCTTTCCCTTTAGGTTTTACCCCAACAATGTTTTCATTAGTTTCGCTCACTCTCGAAATCAAGCATTTTACAGCAGGTTGGAGCAGCCTGTATCTCAGCACAGGAATAAGGTAGGGAAGAATTCTAAGGCTCATTTTGACTGCCTCCAGAAGTTAGATCAGATGGCAAATTGGATTTGGTGCTAGGTCTTTCCCTTTAGGTTTTACCCCAACAATGTTTTCATTAGTTTCGCTCACTCTCGAAATCAAGCATTTTACAGCAGGTTGGAGCAGCCTGTATCTCAGCACAGGAATAAGGTAGGGAAGAATTCTAAGGATCATTTTGACTGCCTCCAGAAGTTAGATCAGATGGCAAATTGGATTTGGTGCTAGGTCTTTCCCTTTAGGTTTTACCCCAACAATGTTTTCATTAGTTTCGCTCACTCTCGAAATCAAGCATTTTACAGCAGGTTGGAGCAGCCTGTATCTCAGCACAGGAATAAGGTAGGGAAGAATTCTAAGGCTCATTTTGACTGCCTCCAGAAGTTAGATCAGATGGCAAATTGGATTTGGTGCTAGGTCTTTCCCTTTAGGTTTTACCCCAACAATGTTTTCATTAGTTTCGCTAACTCTCAAAATCAAGCATTTTACAGCAGGTTGGAGCAGCCTGTATCTCAGCACAGGAATAAGGTAGGGAAGAATTCTAAGGCTCATTTTGACTGCCTCCAGAAGTTAGATCAGATGGCAAATTGGATTTGGTGCTAGGTCTTTCCCTTTAGGTTTTACCCCAACAATGTTTTCATTAGTTTCGCTCACTCTCGAAATCAAGCATTTTACAGCAGGTTGGAGCAGCCTGTATCTCAGCACAGGAATAAGGTAGGGAAGAATTCTAAGGCTCATTTTGACTGCCTCCAGAAGTTAGATCAGATGGCAAATTGGATTTGGTGCTAGGTCTTTCCCTTTAGGTTTTACCCCAACAATGTTTTCATTAGTTTCGCTCACTCTCGAAATCAAGCATTTACAGCAGGTTGGAGCAGCCTGTATCTCAGCACAGGAATAAGGTAGGGAAGAATTCTAAGGCTCATTTGACTGCCTCCAGAAGTTAGATCAGATGGCAAATTGGATTTGGTGCTAGGTCTTTCCCTTTAGGTTTTACCCCAACAATGTTTTCATTAGTTTCGCTCACTCTCGAAATCAAGCATTTTACAGCAGGTTGGAGCAGCCTGTATCTCAGCACAGGAATAAGGTAGGGAAGAATTCTAAGGCTCATTTTGACTGCCTCCAGAAGTTAGATCAGATGGCAAATTGGATTTGGTGCTAGGTCTTTCCCTTTAGGTTTTACCCCAACAATGTTTTCATTAGTTTCGCTCACTCTCGAAATCAAGCATTTTACAGCAGGTTGGAGCAGCCTGTATCTCAGCACAGGAATAAGGTAGGGAAGAATTCTAAGGCTCATTTTGACTGCCTCCAGAAGTTAGATCAGATGGCAAATTGGATTTGGTGCTAGGTCTTTCCCTTTAGGTTATACCCCAACAATGTTTTCATTAGTTTCGCTCACTCTCGAAATCAAGCATTTTACAGCAGGTTGGAGCAGCCTGTATCTCAGCACAGGAATAAGGTAGGGAAGAATTCTAAGGCTCATTTTGACTGCCTCCAGAAGTTAGATCAGATGGCAAATTGGATTTGGTGCTAGGTCTTTCCCTTTAGGTTTTACCCCAACAATGTTTTCATTAGTTTCGCTCACTCTCGAAATCAAGCATTTTTACAGCAGGTTGGAGCAGCCTGTATCTCAGCACAGGAATAAGGTAGGGAAGAATTCTAAGGCTCATTTTGACTGCCTCCAGAAGTTAGATCAGATGGCAAATTGGATTTGGTGCTAGGTCTTTCCCTTTAGGTTTTACCCCAACAATGTTTTCATTAGTTTCGCTCACTCTCGAAATCAAGCATTTTACAGCAGGTTGGAGCAGCCTGTATCTCAGCACAGGAATAAGGTAGGGAAGAATTCTAAGGCTCATTTTGACTGCCTCCAGAAGTTAGATCAGATGGCAAATTGGATTTGGTGCTAGGTCTTTCCCTTTAGGTTTTACCCCAACAATGTTTTCATTAGTTTCGCTCACTCTCGAAATCAAGCATTTTACAGCAGGTTGGAGCAGCCTGTATCTCAGCACAGGAATAAGGTAGGGAAGAATTCTAAGGCTCATTTTGACTGCCTCCAGAAGTTAGATCAGATGGCAAATTGGATTTGGTGCTAGGTCTTTCCTTTAGGTTTTACCCCAACAATGTTTTCATTAGTTTCGCTCACTCTCGAAATCAAGCATTTTACAGCAGGTTGGAGCAGCCTGTATCTCAGCACAGGAATAAGGTAGGGAAGAATTCTAGGCTCATTTTTGACTGCCTCCAGAAGTTAGATCAGATGGCAAATTGGATTTGGTGCTAGGTCTTTCCCTTTAGGTTTTACCCCAACAATGTTTTCATTAGTTTCGCTCACTCTCGAAATCAAGCATTTTACAGCAGGTTGGAGCAGCCTGTATCTCAGCACAGGAATAAGGTAGGGAAGAATTCTAAGGCTCATTTTGACTGCCTCCAGAAGTTAGATCAGATGGCAAATTGGATTTGGTGCTAGGGTCTTTCCCTTTAGGTTTTACCCCAACAATGTTTTCATTAGTTTCGCTCACTCTCGAAATCAAGCATTTTACAGCAGGTTGGAGCAGCCTGTATCTCAGCACAGGAATAAGGTAGGGAAGAATTCTAAGGCTCATTTTGACTGCCTCCAGAAGTTAGATCAGATGGCAAATTGGATTTGGTGCTAGGTCTTTCCCTTTAGGTTTTACCCCAACAATGTTTTCATTAGTTTCGCTCACTCTCGAAATCAAGCATTTTACAGCAGGTTGGAGCAGCCTGTATCTCAGCACAGGAATAAGGTAGGGAAGAATTCTAAGGATCATTTTGACTGCCTCCCAGAAGTTAGATCAGATGGCAAATTGGATTTGGTGCTAGGTCTTTCCCTTTAGGTTTTACCCCAACAATGTTTTCATTAGTTTCGCTCAGTCTCGAAATCAAGCATTTTACAGCAGGTTGGAGCAGCCTGTATCTCAGCACAGGAATAAGGTAGGGAAGAATTCTAAGGCTCATTTTGACTGCCTCCAGAAGTTAGATCAGATGGCAAATTGGATTTGGGTGCTAGGTCTTTCCTTTAGGCTTTACCCCAACAATGTTTTCATTAGTTTCGCTCACTCTCGAAATCAAGCATTTTACAGCAGGTTGGAGCAGCCTGTATCTCAGCACAGGAATAAGGTAGGGAAGAATTCTAAGGCTCATTTTGACTGCCTCCAGAAGTTAGATCAGATGGCAAATTGATTTGGTGCTAGGTCTTTCCCTTTAGGTTTTACCCCAACAATGTTTTCATTAGTTTCGCTCACTCTCGAAATCAAGCATTTTACAGCAGGTTGGAGCAGCCTGTATCTCAGCACAGGAATAAGGTAGGGAAGAATTCTAAGGCTCATTTTGACTGCCTCCAGAAGGTTAGATCAGATGGCAAATTGGATTTGGTGCTAGGTCTTTCCCTTTAGGTTTTACCCCAACAATGTTTTCATTAGTTTCGCTCACTCTCGAAATCAAGCATTTTACAGGCAGGTTGGAGCAGCCTGTATCTCAGCACAGGAATAAGGTAGGGAAGAATTCTAAGGCTCATTTTGACTGCCTCCAGAAGTTAGATCAGATGGCAAATTGGATTTGGTGCTAGGGTCTTTCCCTTTAGGTTTTACCCCAACAATGTTTTCATTAGTTTCGCTCACTCTCGAAATCAAGCATTTTACAGCCGGTTGGAGCAGCCTGTATCTCTGCACAGGAATAAGGTAGGGAAGAATTCTAAGGCTCATTTTGGACTGCCTCCAGAAGTTAGATCAGATGGCAAATTGGATTTGGTGCTAGGTCTTTCCCTTTAGGTTTTACCCCCAACAATGTTTTCATTAGTTTCGCTCACTCTCGAAATCAAGCATTTTACAGCAGGTTGGAGCAGCCTGTATCTCAGCACAGGAATAAGGTAGGGAAGAATTCTAAGGCTCATTTTGACTGCCTCCAGAAGTTAGATCAGATGGCAAATTGATTTGGTGCTAGGTCTTTCCCTTAGGTTTTACCCCCAACAATGTTTTCATTAGTTTCGCTCACTCTCGAAATCAAGCATTTTACAGCAGGTTGGAGCAGCCTGTATCTCAGCACAGAATAAGGTAGGGAAGAATTCTAAGGCTCATTTTGACTGCCTCCAGAAGTTAGATCAGATGGCAAATTGGATTTGGTGCTAGGTCTTTCCCTTTAGGTTTTACCCCAACAATGTTTTCATTAGTTTCGCTCACTCTCGAAATCAAGCATTTTACAGCAGGTTGGAGCAGCCTGTATCTCAGCACAGGAATAAGGTAGGGAAGATTCTAAGGCTCATTTTGACTGCCTCCAGAAGTTAGATCAGATGGCAATTGGATTTGGTGCTAGGTCTTTCCCTTTAGGTTTTACCCCAACAATGTTTTCATTAGTTTCGCTCACTCTCGAAATCAAGCATTTTACAGCAGGTTGGAGCAGCCTGTATCTCAGCACAGGAATAAGGTAGGGAAGAATTCTAAGGCTCATTTTGACTGCCTCCAGAAGTTAGATCAGATGGCAAATTGGATTTGGTGCTAGGTCTTTCCCTTTAGGTTTTACCCCAACAATGTTTTCATTAGTTTCGCTCACTCTCGAAATCAAGCATTTTACAGCAGGTTGGAGCAGCCTGTATCTCAGCACAGGAATAAGGTAGGGAAGAATTCTAAGGCTCATTTTGACTGCCTCCAGAAGTTAGATCAGATGGCAAATTGGATTTGGTGCTAGGTCTTTCCCTTTAGGTTTTACCCCAACAATGTTTTCATTAGTTTCGCTCACTCTCGAAATCAAGCATTTTACAGCAGGTTGGAGCAGCCTGTATCTCAGCACAGGAATAAGGTAGGGAAGAATTCTAAGGCTCATTTTGACTGCCTCCAGAAGTTAGATCAGATGGCAAATTGGATTTGGTGCTAGGTCTTTCCCTTTAGGTTTTACCCCAACAATGTTTTCATTAGTTTCGCTCACTCTCGAAATCAAGCATTTTACAGCAGGTTGGAGCAGCCTGTATCTCAGCACAGGAATAAGGTAGGGAAGAATTCCTAAGGCTCATTTTGACTGCCTCCAGAAGTTAGATCAGATGGCAAATTGGATTTGGTGCTAGGTCTTTCCTTTAGGTTTTACCCCAACAATGTTTTCATTAGTTTCGCTCACTCTCGAAATCAAGCATTTTTACAGCAGGTTGGAGCAGCCTGTATCTCAGCACAGGAATAAGGTAGGGAAGAATTCTAAGGCTCATTTTGACTGCCTCCAGAAGTTAGATCAGATGGCAAATTGGATTTGGTGCTAGGTCTTTCCCTTTAGGTTTTACCCCAACAATGTTTTCATTAGTTTCGCTCACTCTCGAAATCAAGCATTTTACAGCAGGTAGGAGCAGCCTGTATCTCAGCACAGGAATAAGGTAGGGAAGAATTCTAAGGCTCATTTTGACTGCCTCCAGAAGTTAGATCAGATGGCAAATTGGATTTGGTGCTAGGTCTTTCCCTTTAGGTTTTACCCCAACAATGTTTTCATTAGTTTCGCTCACTCTCGAAATCAAGCATTTTACAGCAGGTTGGAGCAGCCTGTATCTCAGCACAGGAATAAGGTAGGGAAGAATTCTAAGGATCATTTTGACTGCCTCCAGAAGTTAGATCAGATGGCAAATTGGATTTGGTGCTAGGTCTTTCCCTTTAGGTTTTACCCCAACAATGTTTTCATTAGTTTCGCTCACTCTCGAAATCAAGCATTTTACAGCAGGTTGGAGCAGCCTGTATCTCAGCACAGGAATAAGGTAGGGAAGAATTCTAAGTCTCATTTTGACTGCCTCCAGAAGTTAGATCAGATGGCAAATGGATTTGGTGCTAGGTCTTTCCCTTTAGGTTTTACCCCAACAATGTTTTCATTAGTTTCGCTCACTCTCGAAATCAAGCATTTTACAGCAGGTTGGAGCAGCCTGTATCTCAGCACAGGAATAAGGTAGGGAAGAATTCTAAGGATCATTTTGACTGCCTCCAGAAGTTAGATCAGATGGCAAATTGGATTTGGTGCTAGGTCTTTCCCTTTAGGTTTTACCCCAACAATGTTTTCATTAGTTTCGCTCACTCTCGAAATCAAGCATTTTACAGCAGGTTGGAGCAGCCTGTATCTCAGCACAGGAATAAGGTAGGGAAGAATTCTAAGGATCATTTTGACTGCCTCCAGAAGTTAGATCAGATGGCAAATTGGATTTGGTGCTAGGTCTTTCCCTTTAGGTTTTACCCCAACAATGTTTTCATTAGTTTCGCTCACTCTCGAAATCAAGCATTTTACAGCAGGTTGGAGCAGCCTGTATCTCAGCACAGGAATAAGGTAGGGAAGAATTCTAAGGCTCATTTGACTGCCTCCAGAAGTTAGATCAGATGGCAAATTGGATTTGGTGCTAGGTCTTTCCCTTTAGGTTTTACCCCAACAATGTTTTCATTAGTTTCGCTCACTCTCGAAATCAAGCATTTTACAGCAGGTTGGAGCAGCCTGTATCTCAGCACAGGAATAAGGTAGGGAAGAATTCTAAGGCTCATTTTGACTGCCTCCAGAAGTTAGATCAGATGGCAAATTGGATTTGGTGCTAGGTCTTTCCTTTAGGTTTTACCCCAACAATGTTTTCATTAGTTTCGCTCACTCTCGAAATCAAGCATTTTACAGCAGGTTGGAGCAGCCTGTATCTCAGCACAGGAATAAGGTAGGGAAGAATTCTAAGGCTCATTTTGACTGCCTCCAGAAGTTAGATCAGATGGCAAATTGGATTTGGTGCTAGGTCTTTCCCTTTAGGTTTTACCCCAACAATGTTTTCATTAGTTTCGCTCACTCTCGAAATCAAGCATTTTACAGCAGGTTGGAGCAGCCTGTATCTCAGCACAGGAATAAGGTAGGGAAGAATTCTAAGGCTCATTTTGACTGCCTCCAGAAGTTAGATCAGATGGCAAATTGGATTTGGTGCTAGGTCTTTCCCTTAGGTTTTACCCCAACAATGTTTTCATTAGTTTCGCTCACTCTCGAAATCAAGCATTTTACAGCAGGTTGGAGCAGCCTGTATCTCAGCACAGGAATAAGGTAGGGAAGAATTCTAAGGCTCATTTTGACTGCCTCCAGAAGTTAGATCAGATGGCAAATTGGATTTGGTGCTAGGTCTTTCCCTTTAGGTTTTACCCCAACAATGTTTTCATTAGTTTCGCTCACTCTCGAAATCAAGCATTTTACAGCAGGTTGGAGCAGCCTGTATCTCAGCACAGGAATAAGGTAGGGAAGAATTCTAAGGCTCATTTTGACTGCCTCCAGAAGTTAGATCAGATGGCAAATTGGATTTGGTGCTAGGTCTTTCCCTTTAGGTTTTACCCCAACAATGTTTTCATTAGTTTCGCTCACTCTCGAAATCAAGCATTTTACAGCAGGTTGGAGCAGCCTGTATCTCAGCACAGGAATAAGGTAGGGAAGAATTCTAAGGCTCATTTTGACTGCCTCCAGAAGTTAGATCAGATGGCAAATTGGATTTGGTGCTAGGTCTTTCCCTTTAGGTTTTACCCCAACAATGTTTTCATTAGTTTCGCTCACTCTCGAAATCAAGCATTTTACAGCAGGTTGGAGCAGCCTGTATCTCAGCACAGGAATAAGGTAGGGAAGAATTCTAAGGCTCATTTTGACTGCCTCCAGAAGTTAGATCAGATGGCAAATTGGATTTGGTGCTAGGTCTTTCCCTTTAGGTTTTACCCCAACAATGTTTTCATTAGTTTCGCTCACTCTCGAAATCAAGCATTTTACAGCAGGTTGGAGCAGCCTGTATCTCAGCACAGGAATAAGGTAGGGAAGAATTCTAAGGATCATTTTGACTGCCTCCAGAAGTTAGATCAGATGGCAAATTGGATTTGGTGCTAGGTCTTTCCCTTTAGGTTTTACCCCAACAATGTTTTCATTAGTTTCGCTCACTCTCGAAATCAAGCATTTTACAGCAGGTTGGAGCAGCCTGTATCTCAGCACAGGAATAAGGTAGGGAAGAATTCTAAGGCTCATTTTGACTGCCTCCAGAAGTTAGATCAGATGGCAAATTGGATTTGGTGCTAGGTCTTTCCCTTTAGGTTTTACCCCAACAATGTTTTCATTAGTTTCGCTCACTCTCGAAATCAAGCATTTTACAGCAGGTTGGAGCAGCCTGTATCTCAGCACAGGAATAAGGTAGGGAAGAATTCTAAGGCTCATTTTGACTGCCTCCAGAAGTTAGATCAGATGGCAAATTGGATTTGGTGCTAGGTCTTTCCCTTTAGGTTTTACCCCAACAATGTTTTCATTAGTTTCGCTCACTCTCGAAATCAAGCATTTTACAGCAGGTTGGAGCAGCCTGTATCTCAGCACAGGAATAAGGTAGGGAAGAATTCTAAGGCTCATTTTGACTGCCTCCAGAAGTTAGATCAGATGGCAAATTGGATTTGGTGCTAGGTCTTTCCCTTTAGGTTTTACCCCAACAATGTTTTCATTAGTTTCGCTCACTCTCGAAATCAAGCATTTTACAGCAGGTTGGAGCAGCCTGTATCTCAGCACAGGAATAAGGTAGGGAAGAATTCTAAGGCTCATTTTGACTGCCTCCAGAAGTTAGATCAGATGGCAAATTGGATTTGGTGCTAGGTCTTTCCCTTTAGGTTTTACCCCAACAATGTTTTCATTAGTTTCGCTCACTCTCGAAATCAAGCATTTTACAGCAGGTTGGAGCAGCCTGTATCTCAGCACAGGAATAAGGTAGGGAAGAATTCTAAGGCTCATTTTGACTGCCTCCAGAAGTTAGATCAGATGGCAAATTGGATTTGGTGCTAGGTCTTTCCCTTTAGGTTTTACCCCAACAATGTTTTCATTAGTTTCGCTCACTCTCGAAATCAAGCATTTTACAGCAGGTTGGAGCAGCCTGTATCTCAGCACAGGAATAAGGTAGGGAAGAATTCTAAGGCTCATTTTGACTGCCTCCAGAAGTTAGATCAGATGGCAAATTGGATTTGGTGCTAGGTCTTTCCCTTTAGGTTTTACCCCAACAATGTTTTCATTAGTTTCGCTCACTCTCGAAATCAAGCATTTTACAGCAGGTTGGAGCAGCCTGTATCTCAGCACAGGAATAAGGTAGGGAAGAATTCTAAGGCTCATTTTGACTGCCTCCAGAAGTTAGATCAGATGGCAAATTGGATTTGGTGCTAGGTCTTTCCCTTTAGGTTTTACCCCAACAATGTTTTCATTAGTTTCGCTCACTCTCGAAATCAAGCATTTTACAGCAGGTTGGAGCAGCCTGTATCTCTGCACAGGAATAAGGTAGGGAAGAATTCTAAGGCTCATTTTGACTGCCTCCAGAAGTTAGATCAGATGGCAAATTGGATTTGGTGCTAGGTCTTTCCCTTTAGGTTTTACCCCAACAATGTTTTCATTAGTTTCGCTCACTCTCGAAATCAAGCATTTTACAGCAGGTTGGAGCAGCCTGTATCTCAGCACAGGAATAAGGTAGGGAAGAATTCTAAGGCTCATTTTGACTGCCTCCAGAAGTTAGATCAGATGGCAAATTGGATTTGGTGCTAGGTCTTTCCCTTTAGGTTTTACCCCAACAATGTTTTCATTAGTTTCGCTCACTCTCGAAATCAAGCATTTTACAGCAGGTTGGAGCAGCCTGTATCTCAGCACAGGAATAAGGTAGGGAAGAATTCTAAGGCTCATTTTGACTGCCTCCAGAAGTTAGATCAGATGGCAAATTGGATTTGGTGCTAGGTCTTTCCCTTTAGGTTTTACCCCAACAATGTTTTCATTAGTTTCGCTCACTCTCGAAATCAAGCATTTTACAGCAGGTTGGAGCAGCCTGTATCTCAGCACAGGAATAAGGTAGGGAAGAATTCTAAGGCTCATTTTGACTGCCTCCAGAAGTTAGATCAGATGGCAAATTGGATTTGGTGCTAGGTCTTTCCCTTTAGGTTTTACCCCAACAATGTTTTCATTAGTTTCGCTCACTCTCGAAATCAAGCATTTTACAGCAGGTTGGAGCAGCCTGTATCTCAGCACAGGAATAAGGTAGGGAAGAATTCTAAGGCTCATTTTGACTGCCTCCAGAAGTTAGATCAGATGGCAAATTGGATTTGGTGCTAGGTCTTTCCCTTTAGGTTTTACCCCAACAATGTTTTCATTAGTTTCGCTCACTCTCGAAATCAAGCATTTTACAGCAGGTTGGAGCAGCCTGTATCTCAGCACAGGAATAAGGTAGGGAAGAATTCTAAGGCTCATTTTGACTGCCTCCAGAAGTTAGATCAGATGGCAAATTGGATTTGGTGCTAGGTCTTTCCCTTTAGGTTTTACCCCAACAATGTTTTCATTAGTTTCGCTCACTCTCGAAATCAAGCATTTTACAGCAGGTTGGAGCAGCCTGTATCTCAGCACAGGAATAAGGTAGGGAAGAATTCTAAGGCTCATTTTGACTGCCTCCAGAAGTTAGATCAGATGGCAAATTGGATTTGGTGCTAGGTCTTTCCCTTTAGGTTTTACCCCAACAATGTTTTCATTAGTTTCGCTCACTCTCGAAATCAAGCATTTTACAGCAGGTTGGAGCAGCCTGTATCTCAGCACAGGAATAAGGTAGGGAAGAATTCTAAGGCTCATTTTGACTGCCTCCAGAAGTTAGATCAGATGGCAAATTGGATTTGGTGCTAGGTCTTTCCCTTTAGGTTTTACCCCAACAATGTTTTCATTAGTTTCGCTCACTCTCGAAATCAAGCATTTTACAGCAGGTTGGAGCAGCCTGTATCTCAGCACAGGAATAAGGTAGGGAAGAATTCTAAGGCTCATTTTGACTGCCTCCAGAAGTTAGATCAGATGGCAAATTGGATTTGGTGCTAGGTCTTTCCCTTTAGGTTTTACCCCAACAATGTTTTCATTAGTTTCGCTCACTCTCGAAATCAAGCATTTTACAGCAGGTTGGAGCAGCCTGTATCTCAGCACAGGAATAAGGTAGGGAAGAATTCTAAGGCTCATTTTGACTGCCTCCAGAAGTTAGATCAGATGGCAAATTGGATTTGGTGCTAGGTCTTTCCCTTTAGGTTTTACCCCAACAATGTTTTCATTAGTTTCGCTCACTCTCGAAATCAAGCATTTTACAGCAGGTTGGAGCAGCCTGTATCTCAGCACAGGAATAAGGTAGGGAAGAATTCTAAGGCTCATTTTGACTGCCTCCAGAAGTTAGATCAGATGGCAAATTGGATTTGGTGCTAGGTCTTTCCCTTTAGGTTTTACCCCAACAATGTTTTCATTAGTTTCGCTCACTCTCGAAATCAAGCATTTTACAGCAGGTTGGAGCAGCCTGTATCTCAGCACAGGAATAAGGTAGGGAAGAATTCTAAGGCTCATTTTGACTGCCTCCAGAAGTTAGATCAGATGGCAAATTGGATTTGGTGCTAGGTCTTTCCCTTTAGGTTTTACCCCAACAATGTTTTCATTAGTTTCGCTCACTCTCGAAATCAAGCATTTTACAGCAGGTTGGAGCAGCCTGTATCTCAGCACAGGAATAAGGTAGGGAAGAATTCTAATAAGGTAGGGAAGAATTCTAAGGATCATTTTGACTGCCTCCAGAAGTTAGATCAGATGGCAAATTGGATTTGGTGCTAGGTCTTTCCCTTTAGGTTTTACCCCAACAATGTTTTCATTAGTTTCGCTCACTCTCGAAATCAAGCATTTTACAGCAGGTTGGAGCAGCCTGTATCTCAGCACAGGAATAAGGTAGGGAAGAATTCTAAGGCTCATTTTGACTGCCTCCAGAAGTTAGATCAGATGGCAAATTGGATTTGGTGCTAGGTCTTTCCCTTTAGGTTTTACCCCAACAATGTTTTCATTAGTTTCGCTCACTCTCGAAATCAAGCATTTTACAGCAGGTTGGAGCAGCCTGTATCTCAGCACAGGAATAAGGTAGGGAAGAATTCTAAGGCTCATTTTGACTGCCTCCAGAAGTTAGAGATCAGATGGCAAATTGGATTTGGTGCTAGGTCTTTCCCTTTAGGTTTTACCCCAACAATGTTTTCATTAGTTTCGCTCACTCTCGAAATCAAGCATTTTACAGCAGGTTGGAGCAGCCTGTATCTCAGCACAGGAATAAGGTAGGGAAGAATTCTAAGGCTCATTTTGACTGCCTCCAGAAGTTAGATCAGATGGCAAATTGGATTTGGTGCTAGGTCTTTCCCTTTAGGTTTTACCCCAACAATGTTTTCATTAGTTTCGCTCACTCTCGAAATCAAGCATTTTACAGCAGGTTGGAGCAGCCTGTATCTCAGCACAGGAATAAGGTAGGGAAGAATTCTAAGGCTCATTTTGACTGCCTCCAGAAGTTAGATCAGATGGCAAATTGGATTTGGTGCTAGGTCTTTCCCTTTAGGTTTTACCCCAACAATGTTTTCATTAGTTTCGCTCACTCTCGAAATCAAGCATTTTACAGCAGGTTGGAGCAGCCTGTATCTCAGCACAGGAATAAGGTAGGGAAGAATTCTAAGGCTCATTTTGACTGCCTCCAGAAGTTAGATCAGATGGCAAATTGGATTTGGTGCTAGGTCTTTCCCTTTAGGTTTTACCCCAACAATGTTTTCATTAGTTTCGCTCACTCTCGAAATCAAGCATTTTACAGCAGGTTGGAGCAGCCTGTATCTCAGCACAGGAATAAGGTAGGGAAGAATTCTAAGGCTCATTTTGACTGCCTCCAGAAGTTAGATCAGATGGCAAATTGGATTTGGTGCTAGGTCTTTCCCTTTAGGTTTTACCCCAACAATGTTTTCATTAGTTTCGCTCACTCTCGAAATCAAGCATTTTACAGCAGGTTGGAGCAGCCTGTATCTCAGCACAGGAATAAGGTAGGGAAGAATTCTAAGGCTCATTTTGACTGCCTCCAGAAGTTAGATCAGATGGCAAATTGGATTTGGTGCTAGGTCTTTCCCTTTAGGTTTTACCCCAACAATGTTTTCATTAGTTTCGCTCACTCTCGAAATCAAGCATTTTACAGCAGGTTGGAGCAGCCTGTATCTCAGCACAGGAATAAGGTAGGGAAGAATTCTAAGGCTCATTTTGACTGCCTCCAGAAGTTAGATCAGATGGCAAATTGGATTTGGTGCTAGGTCTTTCCCTTTAGGTTTTACCCCAACAATGTTTTCATTAGTTTCGCTCACTCTCGAAATCAAGCATTTTACAGCAGGTTGGAGCAGCCTGTATCTCAGCACAGGAATAAGGTAGGGAAGAATTCTAAGGCTCATTTTGACTGCCTCCAGAAGTTAGATCAGATGGCAAATTGGATTTGGTGCTAGGTCTTTCCCTTTAGGTTTTACCCCAACAATGTTTTCATTAGTTTCGCTCACTCTCGAAATCAAGCATTTTACAGCAGGTTGGAGCAGCCTGTATCTCAGCACAGGAATAAGGTAGGGAAGAATTCTAAGGCTCATTTTGACTGCCTCCAGAAGTTAGATCAGATGGCAAATTGGATTTGGTGCTAGGTCTTTCCCTTTAGGTTTTACCCCAACAATGTTTTCATTAGTTTCGCTCACTCTCGAAATCAAGCATTTTACAGCAGGTTGGAGCAGCCTGTATCTCAGCACAGGAATAAGGTAGGGAAGAATTCTAAGGCTCATTTTGACTGCCTCCAGAAGTTAGATCAGATGGCAAATTGGATTTGGTGCTAGGTCTTTCCCTTTAGGTTTTACCCCAACAATGTTTTCATTAGTTTCGCTCACTCTCGAAATCAAGCATTTTACAGCAGGTTGGAGCAGCCTGTATCTCAGCACAGGAATAAGGTAGGGAAGAATTCTAAGGCTCATTTTGACTGCCTCCAGAAGTTAGATCAGATGGCAAATTGGATTTGGTGCTAGGTCTTTCCCTTTAGGTTTTACCCCAACAATGTTTTCATTAGTTTCGCTCACTCTCGAAATCAAGCATTTTACAGCAGGTTGGAGCAGCCTGTATCTCAGCACAGGAATAAGGTAGGGAAGAATTCTAAGGCTCATTTTGACTGCCTCCAGAAGTTAGATCAGATGGCAAATTGGATTTGGTGCTAGGTCTTTCCCTTTAGGTTTTACCCCAACAATGTTTTCATTAGTTTCGCTCACTCTCGAAATCAAGCATTTTACAGCAGGTTGGAGCAGCCTGTATCTCAGCACAGGAATAAGGTAGGGAAGAATTCTAAGGCTCATTTTGACTGCCTCCAGAAGTTAGATCAGATGGCAAATTGGATTTGGTGCTAGGTCTTTCCCTTTAGGTTTTACCCCAACAATGTTTTCATTAGTTTCGCTCACTCTCGAAATCAAGCATTTTACAGCAGGTTGGAGCAGCCTGTATCTCAGCACAGGAATAAGGTAGGGAAGAATTCTAAGGCTCATTTTGACTGCCTCCAGAAGTTAGATCAGATGGCAAATTGGATTTGGTGCTAGGTCTTTCCCTTTAGGTTTTACCCCAACAATGTTTTCATTAGTTTCGCTCACTCTCGAAATCAAGCATTTTACAGCAGGTTGGAGCAGCCTGTATCTCAGCACAGGAATAAGGTAGGGAAGAATTCTAAGGCTCATTTTGACTGCCTCCAGAAGTTAGATCAGATGGCAAATTGGATTTGGTGCTAGGTCTTTCCCTTTAGGTTTTACCCCAACAATGTTTTCATTAGTTTCGCTCACTCTCGAAATCAAGCATTTTACAGCAGGTTGGAGCAGCCTGTATCTCAGCACAGGAATAAGGTAGGGAAGAATTCTAAGGCTCATTTTGACTGCCTCCAGAAGTTAGATCAGATGGCAAATTGGATTTGGTGCTAGGTCTTTCCCTTTAGGTTTTACCCCAACAATGTTTTCATTAGTTTCGCTCACTCTCGAAATCAAGCATTTTACAGCAGGTTGGAGCAGCCTGTATCTCAGCACAGGAATAAGGTAGGGAAGAATTCTAAGGCTCATTTTGACTGCCTCCAGAAGTTAGATCAGATGGCAAATTGGATTTGGTGCTAGGTCTTTCCCTTTAGGTTTTACCCCAACAATGTTTTCATTAGTTTCGCTCACTCTCGAAATCAAGCATTTTACAGCAGGTTGGAGCAGCCTGTATCTCAGCACAGGAATAAGGTAGGGAAGAATTCTAAGGCTCATTTTGACTGCCTCCAGAAGTTAGATCAGATGGCAAATTGGATTTGGTGCTAGGTCTTTCCCTTTAGGTTTTACCCCAACAATGTTTTCATTAGTTTCGCTCACTCTCGAAATCAAGCATTTTACAGCAGGTTGGAGCAGCCTGTATCTCAGCACAGGAATAAGGTAGGGAAGAATTCTAAGGCTCATTTTGACTGCCTCCAGAAGTTAGATCAGATGGCAAATTGGATTTGGTGCTAGGTCTTTCCCTTTAGGTTTTACCCCAACAATGTTTTCATTAGTTTCGCTCACTCTCGAAATCAAGCATTTTACAGCAGGTTGGAGCAGCCTGTATCTCAGCACAGGAATAAGGTAGGGAAGAATTCTAAGGCTCATTTTGACTGCCTCCAGAAGTTAGATCAGATGGCAAATTGGATTTGGTGCTAGGTCTTTCCCTTTAGGTTTTACCCCAACAATGTTTTCATTAGTTTCGCTCACTCTCGAAATCAAGCATTTTACAGCAGGTTGGAGCAGCCTGTATCTCAGCACAGGAATAAGGTAGGGAAGAATTCTAAGGCTCATTTTGACTGCCTCCAGAAGTTAGATCAGATGGCAAATTGGATTTGGTGCTAGGTCTTTCCCTTTAGGTTTTACCCCAACAATGTTTTCATTAGTTTCGCTCACTCTCGAAATCAAGCATTTTACAGCAGGTTGGAGCAGCCTGTATCTCAGCACAGGAATAAGGTAGGGAAGAATTCTAAGGCTCATTTTGACTGCCTCCAGAAGTTAGATCAGATGGCAAATTGGATTTGGTGCTAGGTCTTTCCCTTTAGGTTTTACCCCAACAATGTTTTCATTAGTTTCGCTCACTCTCGAAATCAAGCATTTTACAGCAGGTTGGAGCAGCCTGTATCTCAGCACAGGAATAAGGTAGGGAAGAATTCTAAGGCTCATTTTGACTGCCTCCAGAAGTTAGATCAGATGGCAAATTGGATTTGGTGCTAGGTCTTTCCCTTTAGGTTTTACCCCAACAATGTTTTCATTAGTTTCGCTCACTCTCGAAATCAAGCATTTTACAGCAGGTTGGAGCAGCCTGTATCTCAGCACAGGAATAAGGTAGGGAAGAATTCTAAGGCTCATTTTGACTGCCTCCAGAAGTTAGATCAGATGGCAAATTGGATTTGGTGCTAGGTCTTTCCCTTTAGGTTTTACCCCAACAATGTTTTCATTAGTTTCGCTCACTCTCGAAATCAAGCATTTTACAGCAGGTTGGAGCAGCCTGTATCTCAGCACAGGAATAAGGTAGGGAAGAATTCTAAGGCTCATTTTGACTGCCTCCAGAAGTTAGATCAGATGGCAAATTGGATTTGGTGCTAGGTCTTTCCCTTTAGGTTTTACCCCAACAATGTTTTCATTAGTTTCGCTCACTCTCGAAATCAAGCATTTTACAGCAGGTTGGAGCAGCCTGTATCTCAGCACAGGAATAAGGTAGGGAAGAATTCTAAGGCTCATTTTGACTGCCTCCAGAAGTTAGATCAGATGGCAAATTGGATTTGGTGCTAGGTCTTTCCCTTTAGGTTTTACCCCAACAATGTTTTCATTAGTTTCGCTCACTCTCGAAATCAAGCATTTTACAGCAGGTTGGAGCAGCCTGTATCTCAGCACAGGAATAAGGTAGGGAAGAATTCTAAGGCTCATTTTGACTGCCTCCAGAAGTTAGATCAGATGGCAAATTGGATTTGGTGCTAGGTCTTTCCCTTTAGGTTTTACCCCAACAATGTTTTCATTAGTTTCGCTCACTCTCGAAATCAAGCATTTTACAGCAGGTTGGAGCAGCCTGTATCTCAGCACAGGAATAAGGTAGGGAAGAATTCTAAGGCTCATTTTGACTGCCTCCAGAAGTTAGATCAGATGGCAAATTGGATTTGGTGCTAGGTCTTTCCCTTTAGGTTTTACCCCAACAATGTTTTCATTAGTTTCGCTCACTCTCGAAATCAAGCATTTTACAGCAGGTTGGAGCAGCCTGTATCTCAGCACAGGAATAAGGTAGGGAAGAATTCTAAGGCTCATTTTGACTGCCTCCAGAAGTTAGATCAGATGGCAAATTGGATTTGGTGCTAGGTCTTTCCCTTTAGGTTTTACCCCAACAATGTTTTCATTAGTTTCGCTCACTCTCGAAATCAAGCATTTTACAGCAGGTTGGAGCAGCCTGTATCTCAGCACAGGAATAAGGTAGGGAAGAATTCTAAGGCTCATTTTGACTGCCTCCAGAAGTTAGATCAGATGGCAAATTGGATTTGGTGCTAGGTCTTTCCCTTTAGGTTTTACCCCAACAATGTTTTCATTAGTTTCGCTCACTCTCGAAATCAAGCATTTTACAGCAGGTTGGAGCAGCCTGTATCTCAGCACAGGAATAAGGTAGGGAAGAATTCTAAGGCTCATTTTGACTGCCTCCAGAAGTTAGATCAGATGGCAAATTGGATTTGGTGCTAGGTCTTTCCCTTTAGGTTTTACCCCAACAATGTTTTCATTAGTTTCGCTCACTCTCGAAATCAAGCATTTTACAGCAGGTTGGAGCAGCCTGTATCTCAGCACAGGAATAAGGTAGGGAAGAATTCTAAGGCTCATTTTGACTGCCTCCAGAAGTTAGATCAGATGGCAAATTGGATTTGGTGCTAGGTCTTTCCCTTTAGGTTTTACCCCAACAATGTTTTCATTAGTTTCGCTCACTCTCGAAATCAAGCATTTTACAGCAGGTTGGAGCAGCCTGTATCTCAGCACAGGAATAAGGTAGGGAAGAATTCTAAGGCTCATTTTGACTGCCTCCAGAAGTTAGATCAGATGGCAAATTGGATTTGGTGCTAGGTCTTTCCCTTTAGGTTTTACCCCAACAATGTTTTCATTAGTTTCGCTCACTCTCGAAATCAAGCATTTTACAGCAGGTTGGAGCAGCCTGTATCTCAGCACAGGAATAAGGTAGGGAAGAATTCTAAGGCTCATTTTGACTGCCTCCAGAAGTTAGATCAGATGGCAAATTGGATTTGGTGCTAGGTCTTTCCCTTTAGGTTTTACCCCAACAATGTTTTCATTAGTTTCGCTCACTCTCGAAATCAAGCATTTTACAGCAGGTTGGAGCAGCCTGTATCTCAGCACAGGAATAAGGTAGGGAAGAATTCTAAGGCTCATTTTGACTGCCTCCAGAAGTTAGATCAGATGGCAAATTGGATTTGGTGCTAGGTCTTTCCCTTTAGGTTTTACCCCAACAATGTTTTCATTAGTTTCGCTCACTCTCGAAATCAAGCATTTTACAGCAGGTTGGAGCAGCCTGTATCTCAGCACAGGAATAAGGTAGGGAAGAATTCTAAGGCTCATTTTGACTGCCTCCAGAAGTTAGATCAGATGGCAAATTGGATTTGGTGCTAGGTCTTTCCCTTTAGGTTTTACCCCAACAATGTTTTCATTAGTTTCGCTCACTCTCGAAATCAAGCATTTTACAGCAGGTTGGAGCAGCCTGTATCTCAGCACAGGAATAAGGTAGGGAAGAATTCTAAGGCTCATTTTGACTGCCTCCAGAAGTTAGATCAGATGGCAAATTGGATTTGGTGCTAGGTCTTTCCCTTTAGGTTTTACCCCAACAATGTTTTCATTAGTTTCGCTCACTCTCGAAATCAAGCATTTTACAGCAGGTTGGAGCAGCCTGTATCTCAGCACAGGAATAAGGTAGGGAAGAATTCTAAGGCTCATTTTGACTGCCTCCAGAAGTTAGATCAGATGGCAAATTGGATTTGGTGCTAGGTCTTTCCCTTTAGGTTTTACCCCAACAATGTTTTCATTAGTTTCGCTCACTCTCGAAATCAAGCATTTTACAGCAGGTTGGAGCAGCCTGTATCTCAGCACAGGAATAAGGTAGGGAAGAATTCTAAGGCTCATTTTGACTGCCTCCAGAAGTTAGATCAGATGGCAAATTGGATTTGGTGCTAGGTCTTTCCCTTTAGGTTTTACCCCAACAATGTTTTCATTAGTTTCGCTCACTCTCGAAATCAAGCATTTTACAGCAGGTTGGAGCAGCCTGTATCTCAGCACAGGAATAAGGTAGGGAAGAATTCTAAGGCTCATTTTGACTGCCTCCAGAAGTTAGATCAGATGGCAAATTGGATTTGGTGCTAGGTCTTTCCCTTTAGGTTTTACCCCAACAATGTTTTCATTAGTTTCGCTCACTCTCGAAATCAAGCATTTTACAGCAGGTTGGAGCAGCCTGTATCTCAGCACAGGAATAAGGTAGGGAAGAATTCTAAGGCTCATTTTGACTGCCTCCAGAAGTTAGATCAGATGGCAAATTGGATTTGGTGCTAGGTCTTTCCCTTTAGGTTTTACCCCAACAATGTTTTCATTAGTTTCGCTCACTCTCGAAATCAAGCATTTTACAGCAGGTTGGAGCAGCCTGTATCTCAGCACAGGAATAAGGTAGGGAAGAATTCTAAGGCTCATTTTGACTGCCTCCAGAAGTTAGATCAGATGGCAAATTGGATTTGGTGCTAGGTCTTTCCCTTTAGGTTTTACCCCAACAATGTTTTCATTAGTTTCGCTCACTCTCGAAATCAAGCATTTTACAGCAGGTTGGAGCAGCCTGTATCTCAGCACAGGAATAAGGTAGGGAAGAATTCTAAGGCTCATTTTGACTGCCTCCAGAAGTTAGATCAGATGGCAAATTGGATTTGGTGCTAGGTCTTTCCCTTTAGGTTTTACCCCAACAATGTTTTCATTAGTTTCGCTCACTCTCGAAATCAAGCATTTTACAGCAGGTTGGAGCAGCCTGTATCTCAGCACAGGAATAAGGTAGGGAAGAATTCTAAGGCTCATTTTGACTGCCTCCAGAAGTTAGATCAGATGGCAAATTGGATTTGGTGCTAGGTCTTTCCCTTTAGGTTTTACCCCAACAATGTTTTCATTAGTTTCGCTCACTCTCGAAATCAAGCATTTTACAGCAGGTTGGAGCAGCCTGTATCTCAGCACAGGAATAAGGTAGGGAAGAATTCTAAGGCTCATTTTGACTGCCTCCAGAAGTTAGATCAGATGGCAAATTGGATTTGGTGCTAGGTCTTTCCCTTTAGGTTTTACCCCAACAATGTTTTCATTAGTTTCGCTCACTCTCGAAATCAAGCATTTTACAGCAGGTTGGAGCAGCCTGTATCTCAGCACAGGAATAAGGTAGGGAAGAATTCTAAGGCTCATTTTGACTGCCTCCAGAAGTTAGATCAGATGGCAAATTGGATTTGGTGCTAGGTCTTTCCCTTTAGGTTTTACCCCAACAATGTTTTCATTAGTTTCGCTCACTCTCGAAATCAAGCATTTTACAGCAGGTTGGAGCAGCCTGTATCTCAGCACAGGAATAAGGTAGGGAAGAATTCTAAGGCTCATTTTGACTGCCTCCAGAAGTTAGATCAGATGGCAAATTGGATTTGGTGCTAGGTCTTTCCCTTTAGGTTTTACCCCAACAATGTTTTCATTAGTTTCGCTCACTCTCGAAATCAAGCATTTTACAGCAGGTTGGAGCAGCCTGTATCTCAGCACAGGAATAAGGTAGGGAAGAATTCTAAGGCTCATTTTGACTGCCTCCAGAAGTTAGATCAGATGGCAAATTGGATTTGGTGCTAGGTCTTTCCCTTTAGGTTTTACCCCAACAATGTTTTCATTAGTTTCGCTCACTCTCGAAATCAAGCATTTTACAGCAGGTTGGAGCAGCCTGTATCTCAGCACAGGAATAAGGTAGGGAAGAATTCTAAGGCTCATTTTGACTGCCTCCAGAAGTTAGATCAGATGGCAAATTGGATTTGGTGCTAGGTCTTTCCCTTTAGGTTTTACCCCAACAATGTTTTCATTAGTTTCGCTCACTCTCGAAATCAAGCATTTTACAGCAGGTTGGAGCAGCCTGTATCTCAGCACAGGAATAAGGTAGGGAAGAATTCTAAGGCTCATTTTGACTGCCTCCAGAAGTTAGATCAGATGGCAAATTGGATTTGGTGCTAGGTCTTTCCCTTTAGGTTTTACCCCAACAATGTTTTCATTAGTTTCGCTCACTCTCGAAATCAAGCATTTTACAGCAGGTTGGAGCAGCCTGTATCTCAGCACAGGAATAAGGTAGGGAAGAATTCTAAGGCTCATTTTGACTGCCTCCAGAAGTTAGATCAGATGGCAAATTGGATTTGGTGCTAGGTCTTTCCCTTTAGGTTTTACCCCAACAATGTTTTCATTAGTTTCGCTCACTCTCGAAATCAAGCATTTTACAGCAGGTTGGAGCAGCCTGTATCTCAGCACAGGAATAAGGTAGGGAAGAATTCTAAGGCTCATTTTGACTGCCTCCAGAAGTTAGATCAGATGGCAAATTGGATTTGGTGCTAGGTCTTTCCCTTTAGGTTTTACCCCAACAATGTTTTCATTAGTTTCGCTCACTCTCGAAATCAAGCATTTTACAGCAGGTTGGAGCAGCCTGTATCTCAGCACAGGAATAAGGTAGGGAAGAATTCTAAGGCTCATTTTGACTGCCTCCAGAAGTTAGATCAGATGGCAAATTGGATTTGGTGCTAGGTCTTTCCCTTTAGGTTTTACCCCAACAATGTTTTCATTAGTTTCGCTCACTCTCGAAATCAAGCATTTTACAGCAGGTTGGAGCAGCCTGTATCTCAGCACAGGAATAAGGTAGGGAAGAATTCTAAGGCTCATTTTGACTGCCTCCAGAAGTTAGATCAGATGGCAAATTGGATTTGGTGCTAGGTCTTTCCCTTTAGGTTTTACCCCAACAATGTTTTCATTAGTTTCGCTCACTCTCGAAATCAAGCATTTTACAGCAGGTTGGAGCAGCCTGTATCTCAGCACAGGAATAAGGTAGGGAAGAATTCTAAGGCTCATTTTGACTGCCTCCAGAAGTTAGATCAGATGGCAAATTGGATTTGGTGCTAGGTCTTTCCCTTTAGGTTTTACCCCAACAATGTTTTCATTAGTTTCGCTCACTCTCGAAATCAAGCATTTTACAGCAGGTTGGAGCAGCCTGTATCTCAGCACAGGAATAAGGTAGGGAAGAATTCTAAGGCTCATTTTGACTGCCTCCAGAAGTTAGATCAGATGGCAAATTGGATTTGGTGCTAGGTCTTTCCCTTTAGGTTTTACCCCAACAATGTTTTCATTAGTTTCGCTCACTCTCGAAATCAAGCATTTTACAGCAGGTTGGAGCAGCCTGTATCTCAGCACAGGAATAAGGTAGGGAAGAATTCTAAGGCTCATTTTGACTGCCTCCAGAAGTTAGATCAGATGGCAAATTGGATTTGGTGCTAGGTCTTTCCCTTTAGGTTTTACCCCAACAATGTTTTCATTAGTTTCGCTCACTCTCGAAATCAAGCATTTTACAGCAGGTTGGAGCAGCCTGTATCTCAGCACAGGAATAAGGTAGGGAAGAATTCTAAGGCTCATTTTGACTGCCTCCAGAAGTTAGATCAGATGGCAAATTGGATTTGGTGCTAGGTCTTTCCCTTTAGGTTTTACCCCAACAATGTTTTCATTAGTTTCGCTCACTCTCGAAATCAAGCATTTTACAGCAGGTTGGAGCAGCCTGTATCTCAGCACAGGAATAAGGTAGGGAAGAATTCTAAGGATCATTTTGACTGCCTCCAGAAGTTAGATCAGATGGCAAATTGGATTTGGTGCTAGGTCTTTCCCTTTAGGTTTTACCCCAACAATGTTTTCATTAGTTTCGCTCACTCTCGAAATCAAGCATTTTACAGCAGGTTGGAGCAGCCTGTATCTCAGCACAGGAATAAGGTAGGGAAGAATTCTAAGGCTCATTTTGACTGCCTCCAGAAGTTAGATCAGATGGCAAATTGGATTTGGTGCTAGGTCTTTCCCTTTAGGTTTTACCCCAACAATGTTTTCATTAGTTTCGCTCACTCTCGAAATCAAGCATTTTACAGCAGGTTGGAGCAGCCTGTATCTCAGCACAGGAATAAGGTAGGGAAGAATTCTAAGGCTCATTTTGACTGCCTCCAGAAGTTAGATCAGATGGCAAATTGGATTTGGTGCTAGGTCTTTCCCTTTAGGTTTTACCCCAACAATGTTTTCATTAGTTTCGCTCACTCTCGAAATCAAGCATTTTACAGCAGGTTGGAGCAGCCTGTATCTCAGCACAGGAATAAGGTAGGGAAGAATTCTAAGGCTCATTTTGACTGCCTCCAGAAGTTAGATCAGATGGCAAATTGGATTTGGTGCTAGGTCTTTCCCTTTAGGTTTTACCCCAACAATGTTTTCATTAGTTTCGCTCACTCTCGAAATCAAGCATTTTACAGCAGGTTGGAGCAGCCTGTATCTCAGCACAGGAATAAGGTAGGGAAGAATTCTAAGGCTCATTTTGACTGCCTCCAGAAGTTAGATCAGATGGCAAATTGGATTTGGTGCTAGGTCTTTCCCTTTAGGTTTTACCCCAACAATGTTTTCATTAGTTTCGCTCACTCTCGAAATCAAGCATTTTACAGCAGGTTGGAGCAGCCTGTATCTCAGCACAGGAATAAGGTAGGGAAGAATTCTAAGGCTCATTTTGACTGCCTCCAGAAGTTAGATCAGATGGCAAATTGGATTTGGTGCTAGGTCTTTCCCTTTAGGTTTTACCCCAACAATGTTTTCATTAGTTTCGCTCACTCTCGAAATCAAGCATTTTACAGCAGGTTGGAGCAGCCTGTATCTCAGCACAGGAATAAGGTAGGGAAGAATTCTAAGGATCATTTTGACTGCCTCCAGAAGTTAGATCAGATGGCAAATTGGATTTGGTGCTAGGTCTTTCCCTTTAGGTTTTACCCCAACAATGTTTTCATTAGTTTCGCTCACTCTCGAAATCAAGCATTTTACAGCAGGTTGGAGCAGCCTGTATCTCAGCACAGGAATAAGGTAGGGAAGAATTCTAAGGCTCATTTTGACTGCCTCCAGAAGTTAGATCAGATGGCAAATTGGATTTGGTGCTAGGTCTTTCCCTTTAGGTTTTACCCCAACAATGTTTTCATTAGTTTCGCTCACTCTCGAAATCAAGCATTTTACAGCAGGTTGGAGCAGCCTGTATCTCAGCACAGGAATAAGGTAGGGAAGAATTCTAAGGCTCATTTTGACTGCCTCCAGAAGTTAGATCAGATGGCAAATTGGATTTGGTGCTAGGTCTTTCCCTTTAGGTTTTACCCCAACAATGTTTTCATTAGTTTCGCTCACTCTCGAAATCAAGCATTTTACAGCAGGTTGGAGCAGCCTGTATCTCAGCACAGGAATAAGGTAGGGAAGAATTCTAAGGATCATTTTGACTGCCTCCAGAAGTTAGATCAGATGGCAAATTGGATTTGGTGCTAGGTCTTTCCCTTTAGGTTTTACCCCAACAATGTTTTCATTAGTTTCGCTCACTCTCGAAATCAAGCATTTTACAGCAGGTTGGAGCAGCCTGTATCTCAGCACAGGAATAAGGTAGGGAAGAATTCTAAGGATCATTTTGACTGCCTCCAGAAGTTAGATCAGATGGCAAATTGGATTTGGTGCTAGGTCTTTCCCTTTAGGTTTTACCCCAACAATGTTTTCATTAGTTTCGCTCACTCTCGAAATCAAGCATTTTACAGCAGGTTGGAGCAGCCTGTATCTCAGCACAGGAATAAGGTAGGGAAGAATTCTAAGGCTCATTTTGACTGCCTCCAGAAGTTAGATCAGATGGCAAATTGGATTTGGTGCTAGGTCTTTCCCTTTAGGTTTTACCCCAACAATGTTTTCATTAGTTTCGCTCACTCTCGAAATCAAGCATTTTACAGCAGGTTGGAGCAGCCTGTATCTCAGCACAGGAATAAGGTAGGGAAGAATTCTAAGGCTCATTTTGACTGCCTCCAGAAGTTAGATCAGATGGCAAATTGGATTTGGTGCTAGGTCTTTCCCTTTAGGTTTTACCCCAACAATGTTTTCATTAGTTTCGCTCACTCTCGAAATCAAGCATTTTACAGCAGGTTGGAGCAGCCTGTATCTCAGCACAGGAATAAGGTAGGGAAGAATTCTAAGGCTCATTTTGACTGCCTCCAGAAGTTAGATCAGATGGCAAATTGGATTTGGTGCTAGGTCTTTCCCTTTAGGTTTTACCCCAACAATGTTTTCATTAGTTTCGCTCACTCTCGAAATCAAGCATTTTACAGCAGGTTGGAGCAGCCTGTATCTCAGCACAGGAATAAGGTAGGGAAGAATTCTAAGGCTCATTTTGACTGCCTCCAGAAGTTAGATCAGATGGCAAATTGGATTTGGTGCTAGGTCTTTCCCTTTAGGTTTTACCCCAACAATGTTTTCATTAGTTTCGCTCACTCTCGAAATCAAGCATTTTACAGCAGGTTGGAGCAGCCTGTATCTCAGCACAGGAATAAGGTAGGGAAGAATTCTAAGGATCATTTTGACTGCCTCCAGAAGTTAGATCATATGGCAAATTGGATTTGGTGCTAGGTCTTTCCCTTTAGGTTTTACCCCAACAATGTTTTCATTAGTTTCGCTCACTCTCGAAATCAAGCATTTTACAGCAGGTTGGAGCAGCCTGTATCTCAGCACAGGAATAAGGTAGGGAAGAATTCTAAGGCTCATTTTGACTGCCTCCAGAAGTTAGATCAGATGGCAAATTGGATTTGGTGCTAGGTCTTTCCCTTTAGGTTTTACCCCAACAATGTTTTCATTAGTTTCGCTCACTCTCGAAATCAAGCATTTTACAGCAGGTTGGAGCAGCCTGTATCTCAGCACAGGAATAAGGTAGGGAAGAATTCTAAGGCTCATTTTGACTGCCTCCAGAAGTTAGATCAGATGGCAAATTGGATTTGGTGCTAGGTCTTTCCCTTTAGGTTTTACCCCAACAATGTTTTCATTAGTTTCGCTCACTCTCGAAATCAAGCATTTTACAGCAGGTTGGAGCAGCCTGTATCTCAGCACAGGAATAAGGTAGGGAAGAATTCTAAGGCTCATTTTGACTGCCTCCAGAAGTTAGATCAGATGGCAAATTGGATTTGGTGCTAGGTCTTTCCCTTTAGGTTTTACCCCAACAATGTTTTCATTAGTTTCGCTCACTCTCGAAATCAAGCATTTTACAGCAGGTTGGAGCAGCCTGTATCTCAGCACAGGAATAAGGTAGGGAAGAATTCTAAGGCTCATTTTGACTGCCTCCAGAAGTTAGATCAGATGGCAAATTGGATTTGGTGCTAGGTCTTTCCCTTTAGGTTTTACCCCAACAATGTTTTCATTAGTTTCGCTCACTCTCGAAATCAAGCATTTTACAGCAGGTTGGAGCAGCCTGTATCTCAGCACAGGAATAAGGTAGGGAAGAATTCTAAGGCTCATTTTGACTGCCTCCAGAAGTTAGATCAGATGGCAAATTGGATTTGGTGCTAGGTCTTTCCCTTTAGGTTTTACCCCAACAATGTTTTCATAGTTTCGCTCACTCTCGAAATCAAGCATTTTACAGCAGGTTGGAGCAGCCTGTATCTCAGCACAGGAATAAGGTAGGGAAGAATTCTAAGGCTCATTTTGACTGCCTCCAGAAGTTAGATCAGATGGCAAATTGGATTTGGTGCTAGGTCTTTCCCTTTAGGTTTTACCCCAACAATGTTTTCATTAGTTTCGCTCACTCTCGAAATCAAGCATTTTACAGCAGGTTGGAGCAGCCTGTATCTCAGCACAGGAATAAGGTAGGGAAGAATTCTAAGGCTCATTTTGACTGCCTCCAGAAGTTAGATCAGATGGCAAATTGGATTTGGTGCTAGGTCTTTCCCTTTAGGTTTTACCCCAACAATGTTTTCATTAGTTTCGCTCACTCTCGAAATCAAGCATTTTACAGCAGGTTGGAGCAGCCTGTATCTCAGCACAGGAATAAGGTAGGGAAGAATTCTAAGGCTCATTTTGACTGCCTCCAGAAGTTAGATCAGATGGCAAATTGGATTTGGTGCTAGGTCTTTCCCTTTAGGTTTTACCCCAACAATGTTTTCATTAGTTTCGCTCACTCTCGAAATCAAGCATTTTACAGCAGGTTGGAGCAGCCTGTATCTCAGCACAGGAATAAGGTAGGGAAGAATTCTAAGGCTCATTTTGACTGCCTCCAGAAGTTAGATCAGATGGCAAATTGGATTTGGTGCTAGGTCTTTCCCTTTAGGTTTTACCCCAACAATGTTTTCATTAGTTTCGCTCACTCTCGAAATCAAGCATTTTACAGCAGGTTGGAGCAGCCTGTATCTCAGCACAGGAATAAGGTAGGGAAGAATTCTAAGGCTCATTTTGACTGCCTCCAGAAGTTAGATCAGATGGCAAATTGGATTTGGTGCTAGGTCTTTCCCTTTAGGTTTTACCCCAACAATGTTTTCATTAGTTTCGCTCACTCTCGAAATCAAGCATTTTACAGCAGGTTGGAGCAGCCTGTATCTCAGCACAGGAATAAGGTAGGGAAGAATTCTAAGGCTCATTTTGACTGCCTCCAGAAGTTAGATCAGATGGCAAATTGGATTTGGTGCTAGGTCTTTCCCTTTAGGTTTTACCCCAACAATGTTTTCATTAGTTTCGCTCACTCTCGAAATCAAGCATTTTACAGCAGGTTGGAGCAGCCTGTATCTCAGCACAGGAATAAGGTAGGGAAGAATTCTAAGGCTCATTTTGACTGCCTCCAGAAGTTAGATCAGATGGCAAATTGGATTTGGTGCTAGGTCTTTCCCTTTAGGTTTTACCCCAACAATGTTTTCATTAGTTTCGCTCACTCTCGAAATCAAGCATTTTACAGCAGGTTGGAGCAGCCTGTATCTCAGCACAGGAATAAGGTAGGGAAGAATTCTAAGGCTCATTTTGACTGCCTCCAGAAGTTAGATCAGATGGCAAATTGGATTTGGTGCTAGGTCTTTCCCTTTAGGTTTTACCCCAACAATGTTTTCATTAGTTTCGCTCACTCTCGAAATCAAGCATTTTACAGCAGGTTGGAGCAGCCTGTATCTCAGCACAGGAATAAGGTAGGGAAGAATTCTAAGGCTCATTTTGACTGCCTCCAGAAGTTAGATCAGATGGCAAATTGGATTTGGTGCTAGGTCTTTCCCTTTAGGTTTTACCCCAACAATGTTTTCATTAGTTTCGCTCACTCTCGAAATCAAGCATTTTACAGCAGGTTGGAGCAGCCTGTATCTCAGCACAGGAATAAGGTAGGGAAGAATTCTAAGGCTCATTTTGACTGCCTCCAGAAGTTAGATCAGATGGCAAATTGGATTTGGTGCTAGGTCTTTCCCTTTAGGTTTTACCCCAACAATGTTTTCATTAGTTTCGCTCACTCTCGAAATCAAGCATTTTACAGCAGGTTGGAGCAGCCTGTATCTCAGCACAGGAATAAGGTAGGGAAGAATTCTAAGGCTCATTTTGACTGCCTCCAGAAGTTAGATCAGATGGCAAATTGGATTTGGTGCTAGGTCTTTCCCTTTAGGTTTTACCCCAACAATGTTTTCATTAGTTTCGCTCACTCTCGAAATCAAGCATTTTACAGCAGGTTGGAGCAGCCTGTATCTCAGCACAGGAATAAGGTAGGGAAGAATTCTAAGGCTCATTTTGACTGCCTCCAGAAGTTAGATCAGATGGCAAATTGGATTTGGTGCTAGGTCTTTCCCTTTAGGTTTTACCCCAACTGTATCTCAGCACAGGAATAAGGTAGGGAAGAATTCTAAGGCTCATTTTGACTGCCTCCAGAAGTTAGATCAGATGGCAAATTGGATTTGGTGCTAGGTCTTTCCCTTTAGGTTTTACCCCAACAATGTTTTCATTAGTTTCGCTCACTCTCGAAATCAAGCATTTTACAGCAGGTTGGAGCAGCCTGTATCTCAGCACAGGAATAAGGTAGGGAAGAATTCTAAGGCTCATTTTGACTGCCTCCAGAAGTTAGATCAGATGGCAAATTGGATTTGGTGCTAGGTCTTTCCCTTTAGGTTTTACCCCAACAATGTTTTCATTAGTTTCGCTCACTCTCGAAATCAAGCATTTTACAGCAGGTTGGAGCAGCCTGTATCTCAGCACAGGAATAAGGTAGGGAAGAATTCTAAGGCTCATTTTGACTGCCTCCAGAAGTTAGATCAGATGGCAAATTGGATTTGGTGCTAGGTCTTTCCCTTTAGGTTTTACCCCAACAATGTTTTCATTAGTTTCGCTCACTCTCGAAATCAAGCATTTTACAGCAGGTTGGAGCAGCCTGTATCTCAGCACAGGAATAAGGTAGGGAAGAATTCTAAGGCTCATTTTGACTGCCTCCAGAAGTTAGATCAGATGGCAAATTGGATTTGGTGCTAGGTCTTTCCCTTTAGGTTTTACCCCAACAATGTTTTCATTAGTTTCGCTCACTCTCGAAATCAAGCATTTTACAGCAGGTTGGAGCAGCCTGTATCTCAGCACAGGAATAAGGTAGGGAAGAATTCTAAGGCTCATTTTGACTGCCTCCAGAAGTTAGATCAGATGGCAAATTGGATTTGGTGCTAGGTCTTTCCCTTTAGGTTTTACCCCAACAATGTTTTCATTAGTTTCGCTCACTCTCGAAATCAAGCATTTTACAGCAGGTTGGAGCAGCCTGTATCTCAGCACAGGAATAAGGTAGGGAAGAATTCTAAGGCTCATTTTGACTGCCTCCAGAAGTTAGATCAGATGGCAAATTGGATTTGGTGCTAGGTCTTTCCCTTTAGGTTTTACCCCAACAATGTTTTCATTAGTTTCGCTCACTCTCGAAATCAAGCATTTTACAGCAGGTTGGAGCAGCCTGTATCTCAGCACAGGAATAAGGTAGGGAAGAATTCTAAGGCTCATTTTGACTGCCTCCAGAAGTTAGATCAGATGGCAAATTGGATTTGGTGCTAGGTCTTTCCCTTTAGGTTTTACCCCAACAATGTTTTCATTAGTTTCGCTCACTCTCGAAATCAAGCATTTTACAGCAGGTTGGAGCAGCCTGTATCTCAGCACAGGAATAAGGTAGGGAAGAATTCTAAGGCTCATTTTGACTGCCTCCAGAAGTTAGATCAGATGGCAAATTGGATTTGGTGCTAGGTCTTTCCCTTTAGGTTTTACCCCAACAATGTTTTCATTAGTTTCGCTCACTCTCGAAATCAAGCATTTTACAGCAGGTTGCAGCAGCCTGTATCTCAGCACAGGAATAAGGTAGGGAAGAATTCTAAGGCTCATTTTGACTGCCTCCAGAAGTTAGATCAGATGGCAAATTGGATTTGGTGCTAGGTCTTTCCCTTTAGGTTTTACCCCAACAATGTTTTCATTAGTTTCGCTCACTCTCGAAATCAAGCATTTTACAGCAGGTTGGAGCAGCCTGTATCTCAGCACAGGAATAAGGTAGGGAAGAATTCTAAGGCTCATTTTGACTGCCTCCAGAAGTTAGATCAGATGGCAAATTGGATTTGGTGCTAGGTCTTTCCCTTTAGGTTTTACCCCAACAATGTTTTCATTAGTTTCGCTCACTCTCGAAATCAAGCATTTTACAGCAGGTTGGAGCAGCCTGTATCTCAGCACAGGAATAAGGTAGGGAAGAATTCTAAGGCTCATTTTGACTGCCTCCAGAAGTTAGATCAGATGGCAAATTGGATTTGGTGCTAGGTCTTTCCCTTTAGGTTTTACCCCAACAATGTTTTCATTAGTTTCGCTCACTCTCGAAATCAAGCATTTTACAGCAGGTTGGAGCAGCCTGTATCTCAGCACAGGAATAAGGTAGGGAAGAATTCTAAGGCTCATTTTGACTGCCTCCAGAAGTTAGATCAGATGGCAAATTGGATTTGGTGCTAGGTCTTTCCCTTTAGGTTTTACCCCAACAATGTTTTCATTAGTTTCGCTCACTCTCGAAATCAAGCATTTTACAGCAGGTTGGAGCAGCCTGTATCTCAGCACAGGAATAAGGTAGGGAAGAATTCTAAGGCTCATTTTGACTGCCTCCAGAAGTTAGATCAGATGGCAAATTGGATTTGGTGCTAGGTCTTTCCCTTTAGGTTTTACCCCAACAATGTTTTCATTAGTTTCGCTCACTCTCGAAATCAAGCATTTTACAGCAGGTTGGAGCAGCCTGTATCTCAGCACAGGAATAAGGTAGGGAAGAATTCTAAGGCTCATTTTGACTGCCTCCAGAAGTTAGATCAGATGGCAAATTGGATTTGGTGCTAGGTCTTTCCCTTTAGGTTTTACCCCAACAATGTTTTCATTAGTTTCGCTCACTCTCGAAATCAAGCATTTTACAGCAGGTTGGAGCAGCCTGTATCTCAGCACAGGAATAAGGTAGGGAAGAATTCTAAGGCTCATTTTGACTGCCTCCAGAAGTTAGATCAGATGGCAAATTGGATTTGGTGCTAGGTCTTTCCCTTTAGGTTTTACCCCAACAATGTTTTCATTAGTTTCGCTCACTCTCGAAATCAAGCATTTTACAGCAGGTTGGAGCAGCCTGTATCTCAGCACAGGAATAAGGTAGGGAAGAATTCTAAGGCTCATTTTGACTGCCTCCAGAAGTTAGATCAGATGGCAAATTGGATTTGGTGCTAGGTCTTTCCCTTTAGGTTTTACCCCAACAATGTTTTCATTAGTTTCGCTCACTCTCGAAATCAAGCATTTTACAGCAGGTTGGAGCAGCCTGTATCTCAGCACAGGAATAAGGTAGGGAAGAATTCTAAGGCTCATTTTGACTGCCTCCAGAAGTTAGATCAGATGGCAAATTGGATTTGGTGCTAGGTCTTTCCCTTTAGGTTTTACCCCAACAATGTTTTCATTAGTTTCGCTCACTCTCGAAATCAAGCATTTTACAGCAGGTTGGAGCAGCCTGTATCTCAGCACAGGAATAAGGTAGGGAAGAATTCTAAGGCTCATTTTGACTGCCTCCAGAAGTTAGATCAGATGGCAAATTGGATTTGGTGCTAGGTCTTTCCCTTTAGGTTTTACCCCAACAATGTTTTCATTAGTTTCGCTCACTCTCGAAATCAAGCATTTTACAGCAGGTTGGAGCAGCCTGTATCTCAGCACAGGAATAAGGTAGGGAAGAATTCTAAGGCTCATTTTGACTGCCTCCAGAAGTTAGATCAGATGGCAAATTGGATTTGGTGCTAGGTCTTTCCCTTTAGGTTTTACCCCAACAATGTTTTCATTAGTTTCGCTCACTCTCGAAATCAAGCATTTTACAGCAGGTTGGAGCAGCCTGTATCTCAGCACAGGAATAAGGTAGGGAAGAATTCTAAGGCTCATTTTGACTGCCTCCAGAAGTTAGATCAGATGGCAAATTGGATTTGGTGCTAGGTCTTTCCCTTTAGGTTTTACCCCAACAATGTTTTCATTAGTTTCGCTCACTCTCGAAATCAAGCATTTTACAGCAGGTTGGAGCAGCCTGTATCTCAGCACAGGAATAAGGTAGGGAAGAATTCTAAGGCTCATTTTGACTGCCTCCAGAAGTTAGATCAGATGGCAAATTGGATTTGGTGCTAGGTCTTTCCCTTTAGGTTTTACCCCAACAATGTTTTCATTAGTTTCGCTCACTCTCGAAATCAAGCATTTTACAGCAGGTTGGAGCAGCCTGTATCTCAGCACAGGAATAAGGTAGGGAAGAATTCTAAGGCTCATTTTGACTGCCTCCAGAAGTTAGATCAGATGGCAAATTGGATTTGGTGCTAGGTCTTTCCCTTTAGGTTTTACCCCAACAATGTTTTCATTAGTTTCGCTCACTCTCGAAATCAAGCATTTTACAGCAGGTTGGAGCAGCCTGTATCTCAGCACAGGAATAAGGTAGGGAAGAATTCTAAGGCTCATTTTGACTGCCTCCAGAAGTTAGATCAGATGGCAAATTGGATTTGGTGCTAGGTCTTTCCCTTTAGGTTTTACCCCAACAATGTTTTCATTAGTTTCGCTCACTCTCGAAATCAAGCATTTTACAGCAGGTTGGAGCAGCCTGTATCTCAGCACAGGAATAAGGTAGGGAAGAATTCTAAGGCTCATTTTGACTGCCTCCAGAAGTTAGATCAGATGGCAAATTGGATTTGGTGCTAGGTCTTTCCCTTTAGGTTTTACCCCAACAATGTTTTCATTAGTTTCGCTCACTCTCGAAATCAAGCATTTTACAGCAGGTTGGAGCAGCCTGTATCTCAGCACAGGAATAAGGTAGGGAAGAATTCTAAGGCTCATTTTGACTGCCTCCAGAAGTTAGATCAGATGGCAAATTGGATTTGGTGCTAGGTCTTTCCCTTTAGGTTTTACCCCAACAATGTTTTCATTAGTTTCGCTCACTCTCGAAATCAAGCATTTTACAGCAGGTTGGAGCAGCCTGTATCTCAGCACAGGAATAAGGTAGGGAAGAATTCTAAGGCTCATTTTGACTGCCTCCAGAAGTTAGATCAGATGGCAAATTGGATTTGGTGCTAGGTCTTTCCCTTTAGGTTTTACCCCAACAATGTTTTCATTAGTTTCGCTCACTCTCGAAATCAAGCATTTTACAGCAGGTTGGAGCAGCCTGTATCTCAGCACAGGAATAAGGTAGGGAAGAATTCTAAGGCTCATTTTGACTGCCTCCAGAAGTTAGATCAGATGGCAAATTGGATTTGGTGCTAGGTCTTTCCCTTTAGGTTTTACCCCAACAATGTTTTCATTAGTTTCGCTCACTCTCGAAATCAAGCATTTTACAGCAGGTTGGAGCAGCCTGTATCTCAGCACAGGAATAAGGTAGGGAAGAATTCTAAGGCTCATTTTGACTGCCTCCAGAAGTTAGATCAGATGGCAAATTGGATTTGGTGCTAGGTCTTTCCCTTTAGGTTTTACCCCAACAATGTTTTCATTAGTTTCGCTCACTCTCGAAATCAAGCATTTTACAGCAGGTTGGAGCAGCCTGTATCTCAGCACAGGAATAAGGTAGGGAAGAATTCTAAGGCTCATTTTGACTGCCTCCAGAAGTTAGATCAGATGGCAAATTGGATTTGGTGCTAGGTCTTTCCCTTTAGGTTTTACCCCAACAATGTTTTCATTAGTTTCGCTCACTCTCGAAATCAAGCATTTTACAGCAGGTTGGAGCAGCCTGTATCTCAGCACAGGAATAAGGTAGGGAAGAATTCTAAGGCTCATTTTGACTGCCTCCAGAAGTTAGATCAGATGGCAAATTGGATTTGGTGCTAGGTCTTTCCCTTTAGGTTTTACCCCAACAATGTTTTCATTAGTTTCGCTCACTCTCGAAATCAAGCATTTTACAGCAGGTTGGAGCAGCCCTGTATCTCAGCACAGGAATAAGGTAGGGAAGAATTCTAAGGCTCATTTTGACTGCCTCCAGAAGTTAGATCAGATGGCAAATTGGATTTGGTGCTAGGTCTTTCCCTTTAGGTTTTACCCCAACAATGTTTTCATTAGTTTCGCTCACTCTCGAAAATCAAGCATTTTACAGCAGGTTGGAGCAGCCTGTATCTCAGCACAGGAATAAGGTAGGGAAGAATTCTAAGGCTCATTTTGACTGCCTCCAGAAGTTAGATCAGATGGCAAATTGGATTTGGTGCTAGGTCTTTCCCTTTAGGTTTTACCCCCAACAATGTTTTCATTAGTTTCGCTCACTCTCGAAATCAAGCATTTTACAGCAGGTTGGAGCAGCCTGTATCTCAGCACAGGAATAAGGTAGGGAAGAATTCTAAGGCTCATTTTGACTGCCTCCAGAAGTTAGATCAGATGGCAAAATTGGATTTGGTGCTAGGTCTTTCCCTTTAGGTTTTACCCCAACAATGTTTTCATTAGTTTCGCTCACTCTCGAAATCAAGCATTTTACAGCAGGTTGGAGCAGCCTGTATCTCAGCACAGGAATAAGGTAGGGAAGAATTCTAAGGCTCATTTTGACTGCCTCCAGAAGTTAGATCAGATGGCAAATTGGATTTGGTGCTAGGTCTTTCCCTTTAGGTTTTACCCCAACAATGTTTTCATTAGTTTCGCTCACTCTCGAAATCAAGCATTTTACAGCAGGTTGGAGGCAGGCCTGTATCTCAGCACAGGAATAAGGTAGGGAAGAATTCTAAGGCTCATTTTGACTGCCTCCAGAAGTTAGATCAGATGGCAAATTGGATTTGGTGCTAGGGTCTTTCCCTTTAGGTTTTTACCCCAACAATGTTTTCATTAGTTTCGCTCACCTCTCGAAATCAAGCATTTTACAGCAGGTTGGAGCAGCCTGTATCTCAGCACAGGAATAAGGTAGGGAAGAATTCTAAGGCTCATTTTGACTGCCTCCAGAAGTTAGATCAGATGGCAAATTGGATTTGGTGCTAGGTCTTTTCCCTTTAGGTTTTACCCCAACAATGTTTTCATTAGTTTCGCTCACTCTCGAAATCAAGCATTTTACAGCAGGTTGGAGCAGCCTGTATCTCAGCACAGGAATAAGGTAGGGAAGAATTCTAAGGCTCATTTTGACTGCCTCCAGAAGTTAGATCAGATGGCAAATTGGATTTGGTGCTAGGTCTTTCCCTTTAGGTTTTACCCCAACAATGTTTCATTAGTTTCGCTCACTCTCGAAATCAAGCATTTTACAGCAGGTTGGAGCAGCCTGTATCTCAGCACAGGAATAAGGTAGGGAAGAATTCTAAGGCTCATTTTGACTGCCTCCAGAAGTTAGATCAGATGGCAAATTGGATTTGGTGCTAGGTCTTTCCCTTTAGGTTTTACCCCAACAATGTTTTCATTAGTTTCGCTCACTCTCGAAATCAAGCATTTTACAGCAGGTTGGAGCAGCCTGTATCTCAGCACAGGAATAAGGTAGGGAAGAATTCTAAGGCTCATTTTGACTGCCTCCAGAAGTTAGATCAGATGGCAAATTGGATTTGGTGCTAGGTCTTTCCCTTTAGGTTTTACCCCCAACAATGTTTTCATTAGTTTTCGCTCACTCTCGAAATCAAGCATTTTACAGCAGGTTGGAGCAGCCTGTATCTCAGCACAGGAATAAGGTAGGGAAGAATTCTAAGGCTCATTTTGACTGCCTCCAGAAGTTAGATCAGATGGCAAATTGGATTTGGTGCTAGGTCTTTCCCTTTAGGTTTTACCCCAACAATGTTTTCATTAGTTTCGCTCACTCTCGAAATCAAGCATTTTACAGCAGGTTGGAGCAGCCTGTATCTCAGCACAGGAATATAGGTAGGGAAGAATTCTAAGGCTCATTTTGACTGCCTCCAGAAGTTAGATCAGATGGCAAATTGGATTTGGTGCTAGGTCTTTCCCTTTAGGTTTTACCCCAACAATGTTTTCATTAGTTTCGCTCACTCTCGAAATCAAGCATTTTACAGCAGGTTGGAGCAGCCTGTATCTCAGCACAGGAATAAGGTAGGGAAGAATTCTAAGGCTCATTTTGACTGCCTCCAGAAGTTAGATCAGATGGCAAATTGGATTTGGTGCTAGGTCTTTCCCTTTAGGTTTTACCCCCAACAATGTTTTCATTAGTTTCGCTCACTCTCGAAATCAAGCATTTTACAGCAGGTTGGAGCAGCCTGTATCTCAGCACAGGAATAAGGTAGGGAAGAATTCTAAGGCTCATTTTGACTGCCTCCAGAAGTTAGATCAGATGGCAAATTGGATTTGGTGCTAGGTCTTTCCCTTTAGGTTTTACCCCAACAATGTTTTCATTAGTTTCGCTCACTCTCGAAATCAAGCATTTTACAGCAGGTTGGAGCAGCCTGTATCTCAGCACAGGAATAAGGTAGGGAAGAATTCTAAGGCTCATTTTGACTGCCTCCAGAAGTTAGATCAGATGGCAAATTGGATTTGGTGCTAGGTCTTTCCCTTTAGGTTTTAACCCCAACAATGTTTTCATTAGTTTCGCTCACTCTCGAAATCAAGCATTTTACAGCAGGTTGGAGCAGCCTGTATCTCAGCACAGGAATAAGGTAGGGAAGAATTCTAAGGCTCATTTTGACTGCCTCCAGAAGTTAGATCAGATGGCAAATTGGATTTGGTGCTAGGTCTTTCCCTTTAGGTTTTACCCCAACAATGTTTTCATTAGTTTCGCTCACTCTCGAAATCAAGCATTTTACAGCAGGTTGGAGCAGCCTGTATCTCAGCACAGGAATAAGGTAGGGAAGAATTCTAAGGATCATTTGACTGCCTCCAGAAGTTAGATCAGATGGCAAATTGGATTTGGTGCTAGGTCTTTCCCTTTAGGTTTTACCCCCAACAATGTTTTCATTAGTTTCGCTCACTCTCGAAATCAAGCATTTTACAGCAGGTTGGAGCAGCCTGTATCTCAGCACAGGAATAAGGTAGGGAAGAATTCTAAGGCTCATTTGACTGCCTCCAGAAGTTAGATCAGATGGCAAATTGGATTTGGTGCTAGGTCTTTCCCTTTAGGTTATTACCCCCAACAATGTTTTCATTAGTTTCGCTCACTCTCGAAATCAAGCATTTTACAGCAGGTTGGAGCAGCCTGTATCTCAGCACAGGAATAAGGTAGGGAAGAATTCTAAGGCTCATTTTGACTGCCTCCAGAAGTTAGATCAGATGGCAAATTGGATTTGGTGCTAGGTCTTTCCCTTTAGGTTTTACCCCAACAATGTTTTCATTAGTTTCGCTCACTCTCGAAATCAAGCATTTTACAGCAGGTTGGAGCAGCCTGTATCTCAGCACAGGAATAAGGTAGGGAAGAAATTCTAAGGCTCATATTTGACTGCCTCCAGAAGTTAGATCAGATGGCAAATTGGATTTGGTGCTAGGTCTTTCCCTTTAGGTTTTACCCCAACAATGTTTTCATTAGTTTCGCTCACTCTCGAAATCAAGCATTTTACAGCAGGTTGGAGCAGCCTGTATCTCAGCACAGGAATAAGGTAGGGAAGAATTCTAAGGCTCATTTTGACTGCCTCCAGAAGTTAGATCAGATGGCAAATTGGATTTGGTGCTAGGTCTTTCCCTTTAGGTTTTACCCCAACAATGTTTTCATTAGTTTCGCTCACTCTCGAAATCAAGCATTTTACAGCAGGTTGGAGCAGCCTGTATCTCAGCACAGGAATAAGGTAGGGAAGAATTCTAAGGCTCATTTTGACTGCCTCCAGAAGTTAGATCAGATGGCAAATTGGATTTGGTGCTAGGTCTTTCCCTTTAGGTTTTACCCCAACAATGTTTTCATTAGTTTCGCTCACTCTCGAAATCAAGCATTTTACAGCAGGTTGGAGCAGCCTGTATCTCAGCACAGGAATAAGGTAGGGAAGAATTCTAAGGCTCATTTTGACTGCCTCCAGAAGTTAGATCAGATGGCAAATTGGATTTGGTGCTAGGTCTTTCCCTTTAGGTTTTACCCCAACAATGTTTTCATTAGTTTCGCTCACTCTCGAAATCAAGCATTTTACAGCAGGTTGGAGCAGCCTGTATCTCAGCACAGGAATAAGGTAGGGAAGAATTCTAAGGCTCATTTTGACTGCCTCCAGAAGTTAGATCAGATGGCAAATTGGATTTGGTGCTAGGTCTTTCCCTTTAGGTTTTACCCCAACAATGTTTTCATTAGTTTCGCTCACTCTCGAAATCAAGCATTTTACAGCAGGTTGGAGCAGCCTGTATCTCAGCACAGGAATAAGGTAGGGAAGAATTCTAAGGCTCATTTTGGACTGCCTCCAGAAGTTAGATCAGATGGCAAATTGGATTTGGTGCTAGGTCTTTCCCTTTAGGTTTTACCCCAACAATGTTTTCATTAGTTTCGCTCACTCTCGAAATCAAGCATTTTACAGCAGGTTGGAGCAGCCTGTATCTCAGCACAGGAATAAGGTAGGGAAGAATTCTAAGGCTCATTTTGACTGCCTCCAGAAGTTAGATCAGATGGCAAATTGGATTTGGTGCTAGGTCTTTCCCTTTAGGTTTTACCCCAACAATGTTTTCATTAGTTTCGCTCACTCTCGAAATCAAGCATTTTACAGCAGGTTGGAGCAGCCTGTATCTCAGCACAGGAATAAGGTAGGGAAGAATTCTAAGGCTCATTTTGACTGCCTCCAGAAGTTAGATCAGATGGCAAATTGGATTTGGTGCTAGGTCTTTCCCTTTAGGTTTTACCCCAACAATGTTTTCATTAGTTTCGCTCACTCTCGAAATCAAGCATTTTACAGCAGGTTGGAGCAGCCTGTATCTCAGCACAGGAATAAGGTAGGGAAGAATTCTAAGGCTCATTTTGACTGCCTCCAGAAGTTAGATCAGATGGCAAATTGGATTTGGTGCTAGGTCTTTCCCTTTAGGTTTTACCCCAACAATGTTTTCATTAGTTTCGCTCACTCTCGAAATCAAGCATTTTACAGCAGGTTGGAGCAGCCTGTATCTCAGCACAGGAATAAGGTAGGGAAGAATTCTAAGGATCATTTTGACTGCCTCCAGAAGTTAGATCAGATGGCAAATTGGATTTGGTGCTAGGTCTTTCCCTTTAGGTTTTACCCCAACAATGTTTTCATTAGTTTCGCTCACTCTCGAAATCAAGCATTTTACAGCAGGTTGGAGCAGCCTGTATCTCAGCACAGGAATAAGGTAGGGAAGAATTCTAAGGCTCATTTTGACTGCCTCCAGAAGTTAGATCAGATGGCAAATTGGATTTGGTGCTAGGTCTTTCCCTTTAGGTTTTACCCCCAACAACTGTTTTCATTAGTTTCGCTCACTCTCGAAATCAAGCATTTTACAGCAGGTTGGAGCAGCCTGTATCTCAGCACAGGAATAAGGTTAGGGAAGAATTCTAAGGATCATTTTGACTGCCTCCAGAAGTTAGATCAGATGGCAAATTGGATTTGGTGCTAGGTCTTTCCCTTTAGGTTTTACCCCAACAATGTTTTCATTAGTTTCGCTCACTCTCTCGAAATCAAAGCATTTTACAGCAGGTTGGAGCAGCCTGTATCTCAGCACAGGAATAAGGTAGGGAAGAATTCTAAGGCTCATTTTGACTGCCTCCAGAAGTTAGATCAGATGGCAAATTGGATTTGGTGCTAGGTCTTTCCCTTTAGGTTTTACCCCAACAATGTTTTCATTAGTTTCGCTCACTCCTCGAAATCAAGCATTTTACAGCAGGTTGGAGCAGCCTGTATCTCAGCACAGGAATAAGGTAGGGAAGAATTCTAAGGCTCATTTTGACTGCCTCCAGAAGTTAGATCAGATGGCAAATTGGATTTGGTGCTAGGTCTTTCCCTTTAGGTTTTACCCCAACAATGTTTTCATTAGTTTCGCTCACTCTCGAAATCAAGCATTTTACAGCAGGTTGGAGCAGCCTGTATCTCAGCAACAGGAATAAGGTAGGGAAGAATTCTAAGGCTCATTTTGACTGCCTCCAGAAGTTAGATCAGATGGCAAATTGGATTTGGTGCTAGGTCTTTCCCTTTAGGTTTTACCCCAACAATGTTTTCATTAGTTTCGCTCACTCTCGAAATCAAGCATTTTACAGCAGGTTGGAGCAGCCTGTATCTCAGCACAGGAATAAGGTAGGGAAGAATTCTAAGGCTCATTTTGACTGCCTCCAGAAGTTAGATCAGATGGCAAATTGGATTTGGTGCTAGGTCTTTCCCTTTAGGTTTTACCCCCAACAATGTTTTCATTAGTTTCGCTCACTCTCGAAATCAAGCATTTTACAGCAGGTTGGAGCAGCCTGTATCTCAGCACAGGAAATAAGGTAGGGAAGAATTCTAAGGCTCATTTTGACTGCCTCCAGAAGTTAGATCAGATGGCAAATTGGATTTGGTGCTAGGTCTTTTCCCTTTAGGTTTTACCCCAACAATGTTTTCATTAGTTTCGCTCACTCTCGAAATCAAGCATTTTACAGCAGGTTGGAGCAGCCTGTATCTCAGCACAGGAATAAGGTAGGGAAGAATTCTAAGGCTCATTTTGACTGCCTCCAGAAGTTAGATCAGATGGCAAATTGGATTTGGTGCTAGGTCTTTCCCTTTAGGTTTTACCCCAACAATGTTTTCATTAGTTTCGCTCACTCTCGAAATCAAGCATTTTACAGCAGGTTGGAGCAGCCTGTATCTCAGCACAGGAATAAGGTAGGGAAGAATTCTAAGGCTCATTTTGACTGCCTCCAGAAGTTAGATCAGATGGCAAATTGGATTTGGTGCTAGGTCTTTCCCTTTAGGTTTTACCCCAACAATGTTTTCATTAGTTTCGCTCACTCTCGAAATCAAGCATTTTACAGCAGGTTGGAGCAGCCTGTATCTCAGCATCAGGAATAAGGTAGGGAAGAATTCTAAGGCTCATTTTGACTGCCTCCAGAAGTTAGATCAGATGGCAAATTGGATTTGGTGCTAGGTCTTTCCCTTTAGGTTTTACCCCAACAATGTTTTCATTAGTTTCGCTCACTCTCGAAATCAAGCATTTTACAGCAGGTTGGAGCAGCCTGTATCTCAGCACAGGAATAAGGTAGGGAAGAATTCTAAGGCTCATTTTGACTGCCTCCAGAAGTTAGATCAGATGGCAAATTGGATTTGGTGCTAGGTCTTTCCCTTTAGGTTTTTACCCCAACAATGTTTTCATTAGTTTCGCTCACTCTCGAAATCAAGCATTTTACAGCAGGTTGGAGCAGCCTGTATCTCAGCACAGGAATAAGGTAGGGAAGAATTCTAAGGCTCATTTTGACTGCCTCCAGAAGTTAGATCAGATGGCAAATTGGATTTGGTGCTAGGTCTTTCCCTTTAGGTTTTACCCCAACAATGTTTTCATTAGTTTCGCTCACTCTCGAAATCAAGGCATTTTACAGCAGGTTGGAGCAGCCTGTATCTCAGCACAGGAATAAGGTAGGGAAGAATTCTAAGGATCATTTTGACTGCCTCCAGAAGTTAGATCAGATGGCAAATTGGATTTGGTGCTAGGTCTTTCCCTTTAGGTTTTACCCCAACAATGTTTTCATTAGTTTCGCTCACTCTCGAAATCAAGCATTTTACAGCAGGTTGGAGCAGCCTGTATCTCAGCACAGGAATAAGGTAGGGAAGAATTCTAAGGCTCATTTTGACTGCCTCCAGAAGTTAGATCAGATGGCAAATTGGATTTGGTGCTAGGTCTTTCCCTTTAGGTTTTACCCCCAACAATGTTTTCATTAGTTTCGCTCACTCTCGAAATCAAGCATTTTACAGCAGGTTGGAGCAGCCTGTATCTCAGCACAGGAATAAGGTAGGGAAGAATTCTAAGGCTCATTTTGACTGCCTCCAGAAGTTAGATCAGATGGCAAATTGGATTTGGTGCTAGGTCTTTCCCTTTAGGTTTTACCCCAACAATGTTTTCATTAGTTTCGCTCACTCTCGAAATCAAGCATTTTACAGCAGGTTGGAGCAGCCTGTATCTCAGCACAGGAATAAGGTAGGGAAGAATTCTAAGGCTCATTTTGACTGCCTCCAGAAGTTAGATCAGATGGCAAATTGGATTTGGTGCTAGGTCTTTCCCTTTAGGTTTTACCCCAACAATGTTTTTCATTAGTTTCGCTCACATCTCGAAATCAAGCATTTTACAGCAGGTTGAGCAGCCTGTATCTCAGCACAGGAATAAGGTAGGGAAGAATTCTAAGGCTCATTTTGACTGCCTCCAGAAGTTAGATCAGATGGCAAATTGGATTTGGTGCTAGGTCTTTCCCTTTAGGTTTTACCCCCAACAATGTTTTCATTAGTTTCGCTCACTCTCGAAATCAAGCATTTTACAGCAGGTTGGAGCAGCCTGTATCTCAGCACAGGAATAAGGTAGGGAAGAATTCTAAGGATCATTTTGACTGCCTCCAGAAGTTAGATCAGATGGCAAAATTGGATTTGGTGCTAGGTCTTTCCCTTTAGGTTTTACCCCAACAATGTTTTCATTAGTTTCGCTCACTCTCGAAATCAAGCATTTTACAGCAGGTTGGAGCAGCCTGTATCTCAGCACAGGACTAAGGTAGGGAAGAATTCTAAGGATCATTTTGACTGCCTCCAGAAGTTAGATCAGATGGCAAATTGGATTTGGTGCTAGGTCTTTCCTTTAGGTTTTTACCCCAACAATGTTTTCATTAGTTTCGCTCACTCTCGAAATCAAGCATTTTACAGCAGGGTTGGAGCAGCCTGTATCTCAGCACAGGAATAAGGTAGGGAAGAATTCTAAGGCTCATTTTGACTGCCTCCAGAAGTTAGATCAGATGGCAAATTGGATTTGGTGCTAGGTCTTTCCCTTTAGGTTTTACCCCCAACAATGTTTTCATTAGTTTCGCTCACCTCTCGAAATCAAGCATTTTACAGCAGGTTGGAGCAGCCTGTATCTCAGCACAGGAATAAGGTAGGGAAGAATTCTAAGGCTCATTTTGACTGCCTCCAGAAGTTAGATCAGATGGCAAATTGGATTTGGTGCTAGGTCTTTCCCTTTAGGTTTTACCCCAACAATGTTTTCATTAGTTTCGCTCACTCTCGAAATCAAGCATTTTACAGCAGGTTGGAGCAGCCTGTATCTCAGCACAGGGAATAAGGTAGGAAGAATTCTAAGGCTCATTTTGACTGCCTCCAGAAGTTAGATCAGATGGCAAATTGGATTTGGTGCTAGGTCTTTCCCTTTAGGTTTTACCCCCAACAATGTTTTCATTAGTTTCGCTCACTCCTCGAAATCAAGCATTTTACAGCAGGTTGGAGCAGCCTGTATCTCAGCACAGGAATAAGGTAGGGAAGAATTCTAAGGCTCATTTTGACTGCCTCCAGAAGTTAGATCAGATGGCAAATTGGATTTGGTGCTAGGTCTTTCCCTTTAGGTTTTACCCCCAACAATGTTTTCATTAGTTTCGCTCACTCTCGAAATCAAGCATTTTACAGCAGGTTGGAGCAGCCTGTATCTCAGCACAGGAATAAGGTAGGGAAGAATTCTAAGGCTCATTTTGACTGCCTCCAGAAGTTAGATCAGATGGCAAATTGGATTTGGTGCTAGGTCTTTCCCTTTAGGTTTTACCCCCAACAATGTTTTCATTAGTTTCGCTCACTCTCGAAATCAAGCCATTTTACAGCAGGTTGGAGCAGCCTGTATCTCAGCACAGGGAATAAGGTAGGGAAGAATTCTAAGGCTCATTTTGACTGCCTCCAGAAGTTAGATCAGATGGCAAATTGGATTTGGTGCTAGGTCTTTCCCTTTAGGTTTTACCCCAACAATGTTTTCATTAGTTTCGCTCACTCTCGAAATCAAGCATTTTACAGCAGGTTGGAGCAGCCTGTATCTCAGCACAGGAATAAGGTAGGGAAGAATTCTAAGGCTCATTTTGACTGCCTCCAGAAGTTAGATCAGATGGCAAATTGGATTTGGTGCTAGGTCTTTCCCTTTAGGTTTTACCCCAACAATGTTTTCATTAGTTTCGCTCACTCTCGAAATCAAGCATTTTACAGCAGGTTGGAGCAGCCTGTATCTCAGCACAGGAATAAGGTAGGGAAGAATTCTAAGGCTCATTTTGACTGCCTCCAGAAGTTAGATCAGATGGCAAAATTGGATTTGGTGCTAGGTCTTTCCCTTTAGGTTTTACCCCAACAATGTTTTTCATTAGTTTCGCTCACTCTCGAAATCAAGCATTTTACAGCAGGTTGGAGCAGCCTGTATCTCAGCACAGGAATAAGGTAGGGAAGAATTCTAAGGCTCATTTTGACTGCCTCCAGAAGTTAGATCAGATGGCAAATTGGATTTGGTGCTAGGTCTTTCCCTTTAGGTTTTACCCCAACAATGTTTTCATTAGTTTCGCTCACTCTCGAAATCAAGCATTTTACAGCAGGTTGGAGCAGCCTGTATCTCAGCACAGGAATAAGGTAGGGAAGAATTCTAAGGCTCATTTTGACTGCCTTCCAGAAGTTAGATCAGATGGCAAATTGGATTTGGTGCTAGGTCTTTTCCCTTTAGGTTTTACCCCAACAATGTTTTCATTAGTTTCGCTCACTCTCGAAATCAAGCATTTTACAGCAGGTTGGAGCAGCCTGTATCTCAGCACAGGAATAAGGTAGGGAAGAATTCTAAGGCTCATTTTGACTGCCTCCAGAAGTTAGATCAGATGGCAAATTGGATTTGGTGCTAGGTCTTTCCCTTTAGGTTTTACCCCCAACAATGTTTTTCATTAGTTTCGCTCACTCTCGAAATCAAGCATTTTACAGCAGGTTGGAGCAGCCTGTATCTCAGCACAGGAATAAGGTAGGGAAGAATTCTAAGGATCATTTTGACTGCCTCCAGAAGTTTAGATCAGATGGCAAATTGGATTTGGTGCTAGGTCTTTTCCCTTTAGTTTTACCCCCAACAATGTTTTCATTAGTTTCGCTCACTCTCGAAATCAAGCATTTTACAGCAGGTTGGAGCAGCCTGTATCTCAGCACAGGAATAAGGTAGGGAAGAATTCTAAGGATCATTTTGACTGCCTCCAGAAGTTAGATCAGATGGCAAATTGGATTTGGTGCTAGGTCTTTCCCTTTAGGTTTTTACCCCAACAATGTTTTCATTAGTTTCGCTCACTCTCGAAATCAAGCATTTTACAGCAGGTTGGAGCAGCCTGTATCTCAGCACAGGAATAAGGTAGGGAAGAATTCTAAGGATCATTTTGGACTGCCTCCAGAAGTTAGATCAGATGGCAAATTGGATTTGGTGCTAGGTCTTTCCCTTTAGGTTTTACCCCAACAATGTTTTCATTAGTTTCGCTCACTCTCGAAATCAAGCATTTTACAGCAGGTTGGAGCAGCCTGTATCTCAGCACAGGAATAAGGTAGGGAAGAATTCTAAGGATCATTTTGACTGCCTCCAGAAGTTAGATCAGATGGCAAATTGGATTTGGTGCTAGGTCTTTCCCTTTAGGTTTTACCCCAACAATGTTTTCATTAGTTTCGCTCACTCTCGAAATCAAGCATTTTACAGCAGGTTGGAGCAGCCTGTATCTCAGCACAGGAATAAGGTAGGGAAGAATTCTAAGGCTCATTTTGACTGCCTCCAGAAGTTAGATCAGATGGCAAATTGGATTTGGTGCTAGGTCCTTTTCCCCTTTAGGTTTTACCCCAACAATGTTTTCATTAGTTTCGCTCACTCTCGAAATCAAGCATTTTACAGCAGGTTGGAGCAGCCTGTATCTCAGCACAGGAATAAGGTAGGGAAGAATTCTAAGGATCATTTTGACTGCCTCCAGAAGTTAGATCAGATGGCAAATTGGATTTGGTGCTAGGTCTTTCCCTTTAGGTTTTACCCCAACAATGTTTTCATTAGTTTCGCTCACTCTCGAAATCAAGCATTTTACAGCAGGTTGGAGCAGCCTGTATCTCAGCACAGGAATAAGGTAGGGAAGAATTCTAAGGCTCATTTTGACTGCCTCCAGAAGTTAGATCAGATGGCAAATTGGATTTGGTGCTAGGTCTTTCCCTTTAGGTTTTACCCCAACAATGTTTTCATTAGTTTCGCTCACTCTCGAAATCAAGCATTTTACAGCAGGTTGGAGCAGCCTGTATCTCAGCACAGGAATAAGGTAGGGAAGAATTCTAAGGATCATTTTGACTGCCTCCAGAAGTTAGATCAGATGGCAAATTGGATTTGGTGCTAGGTCTTTCCCTTTAGGTTTTACCCCCAACAATGTTTTCATTAGTTTCGCTCACTCTCGAAATCAAGCATTTTACAGCAGGTTGGAGCAGCCTGTATCTCAGCACAGGAATAAGGTAGGGAAGAATTCTAAGGATCATTTTGACTGCCTCCAGAAGTTAGATCAGATGGCAAATTGGATTTGGTGCTAGGTCTTTCCCTTTAGGTTTTACCCCAACAATGTTTTCATTAGTTTCGCTCACTCTCGAAATCAAGCATTTTACAGCAGGTTGGAGCAGCCTGTATCTCAGCACAGGAATAAGGTAGGGAAGAATTCTAAGGATCATTTTGACTGCCTCCAGAAGTTAGATCAGATGGCAAATTGGATTTGGTGCTAGGTCTTTCCCTTTAGGTTTACCCCAACAATGTTTTTCATTAGTTTCGCTCACTCTCGAAATCAAGCATTTTACAGCAGGTTGGAGCAGCCTGTATCTCAGCACAGGAATAAGGTAGGGAAGAATTCTAAGGCTCATTTTGACTGCCTCCAGAAGTTAGATCAGATGGCAAATTGGATTTGGTGCTAGGTCTTTCCCTTTAGGTTTTACCCCAACAATGTTTTCATTAGTTTCGCTCACTCTCGAAATCAAGCATTTTACAGCAGGTTGGAGCAGCCTGTAATCTCAGCACAGGAATAAGGTAGGGAAGAATTCTAAGGCTCATTTTGACTGCCTCCAGAAGTTAGATCAGATGGCAAATTGGATTTGGTGCTAGGTCTTTCCCCTTTAGGTTTTACCCCCAACAATGTTTTCATTAGTTTTCGCTCACTCTCGAAATCAAGCATTTTACAGCAGGTTGGAGCAGCCTGTATCTCAGCACAGGAATAAGGTAGGGAAGAATTCTAAGGCTCATTTTGACTGCCTCCAGAAGTTAGATCAGATGGCAAATTGGATTTGGTGCTAGGTCTTTCCCCTTTAGGTTTTACCCCCAACAATGTTTTCATTAGTTTCGCCTCACTGCGAAATCAAGCATTTTACAGCAGGTTGGAGCAGCCTGTATCTCAGCACAGGAATAAGGTAGGGAAGAATTCTAAGGCTCATTTTGACTGCCTCCAGAAGTTAGATCAGATGGCAAATTGGATTTGGTGCTAGGTCTTTCCCTTTAGGTTTTACCCCAACAATGTTTTCATTAGTTTCGCTCACTCTCGAAATCAAGCATTTTACAGCAGGTTGGAGCAGCCTGTATCTCAGCACAGGAATAAGGTAGGGAAGAATTCTAAGGATCATTTTGACTGCCTCCAGAAGTTAGATCAGATGGCAAATTGGGATTTGGTGCTAGGTCTTTCCCTTTAGGTTTTACCCCAACAATGTTTTCATTAGTTTCGCTCACTCTCGAAATCAAGCATTTTACAGCAGGTTGGAGCAGCCTGTATCTCAGCACAGGAATAAGGTAGGGAAGAATTCTAAGGATCATTTTGACTGCCTCCAGAAGTTAGATCAGATGGCAAATTGGATTTGGTGCTAGGTCTTTCCCTTTAGGTTTTACCCCAACAATGTTTTCATTAGTTTCGCTCCACTCTCGAAATCAAGCATTTTACAGGCAGGTTGGAGCAGCCTGTATCTCAGCACAGGAATAAGGTAGGGAAGAATCTAAGGCTCATTTTGACTGCCTCCAGAAGTTAGATCAGATGGCAAATTGGATTTGGTGCTAGGTCTTTCCCTTTAGGTTTTACCCCCAACAATGTTTTCATTAGTTTCGCTCACTCTCGAAATCAAGCATTTTACAGCAGGTTGGAGCAGCCTGTATCTCAGCACAGGAATAAGGTAGGGAAGAATTCTAAGGCTCATTTGACTGCCTCCAGAAGTTAGATCAGATGGCAAATTGGATTTGGTGCTAGGTCTTTCCCTTTAGGTTTTACCCCAACAATGTTTTCATTAGTTTCACTCACTCTCGAAATCAAGCATTTTACAGCAGGTTGGAGCAGCCTGTATCTCAGCACAGGAATAAGGTAGGGAAGAATTCTAAGGCTCATTTTGACTGCCTCCAGAAGTTAGATCAGATGGCAAATTGGATTTGGTGCTAGGTCTTTCCCTTTAGGTTTTACCCCAACAATGTTTTCATTAGTTTCGCTCACTCTCGAAATCAAGCATTTTACAGCAGGTTGGAGCAGCCTGTATCTCAGCACAGGAATAAGGTAGGGAAGAATTCTAAGGCTCATTTTGACTGCCTCCAGAAGTTAGATCAGATGGCAAATTGGATTTGGTGCTAGGTCTTTCCCTTTAGGTTTTACCCCAACAATGTTTTCATTAGTTTCGCTCACTCTCGAAATCAAGCATTTTACAGCAGGTTGGAGCAGCCTGTATCTCAGCACAGGAATAAGGTAGGGAAGAATTCTAAGGATCATTTTGACTGCCTCCAGAAGTTAGATCAGATGGCAAATTGGATTTGGTGCTAGGTCTTTCCCTTTAGGTTTTACCCCCAACAATGTTTTCATTAGTTTCGCTCACTCTCGAAATCAAGCATTTTACAGCAGGTTGGAGCAGCCTGTATCTCAGCACAGGAATAAGGTAGGGAAGAATTCTAAGGCTCATTTTGACTGCCTCCAGAAGTTAGATCAGATGGCAAATTGGATTTGGTGCTAGGTCTTTCCCTTTAGGTTTTACCCCAACAATGTTTTCATTAGTTTCGCTCACTCTCGAAATCAAGCATTTTACAGCAGGTTGGAGCAGCCTGTATCTCAGCACAGGAATAAGGTAGGGAAGAATTCTAAGGCTCATTTTGACTGCCTCCAGAAGTTAGATCAGATGGCAAATTGGATTTGGTGCTAGGTCTTTCCCTTTAGGTTTTACCCCAACAATGTTTTCATTAGTTTCGCTCACTCTCGAAATCAAGCATTTTACAGCAGGTTGGAGCAGCCTGTATCTCAGCACAGGAATAAGGTAGGGAAGAATTCTAAGGATCATTTTGACTGCCTCCAGAAGTTAGATCAGATGGCAAATTGGATTTGGTGCTAGGTCTTTCCCTTTAGGTTTTACCCCAACAATGTTTTCATTAGTTTCGCTCACTCTCGAAATCAAGCATTTTACAGCAGGTTGGAGCAGCCTGTATCTCAGCACAGGACTAAGGTAGGGAAGAATTCTAAGGATCATTTTGACTGCCTCCAGAAGTTAGATCAGATGGCAAATTGGATTTGGTGCTAGGTCTTTCCCTTTAGGTTTTACCCCAACAATGTTTTCATTAGTTTCGCTCACTCTCGAAATCAAGCATTTTACAGCAGGTTGGAGCAGCCTGTATCTCAGCACAGGAATAAGGTAGGGAAGAATTCTAAGGATCATTTTGACTGCCTCCAGAAGTTAGATCAGATGGCAAATTGGATTTGGTGCTATGTCTTTCCCTTTAGGTTTTACCCCAACAATGTTTTCATTAGTTTCGCTCACTCTCGAAATCAAGCATTTTACAGCAGGTTGGAGCAGCCTGTATCTCAGCACAGGAATAAGGTAGGGAAGAATTCTAAGGCTCATTTTGACTGCCTCCAGAAGTTAGATCAGATGGCAAATTGGATTTGGTGCTAGGTCTTTCCCTTTAGGTTTTACCCCAACAATGTTTTCATTAGTTTCGCTGACTCTCGAAATCAAGCATTTTACAGCAGGTTGGAGCAGCCTGTATCTCAGCACAGGAATAAGGTAGGGAAGAATTCTAAGGCTCATTTTGACTGCCTCCAGAAGTTAGATCAGATGGCAAATTGGATTTGGTGCTAGGTCTTTCCCTTTAGGTTTTACCCCAACAATGTTTTCATTAGTTTCGCTCACTCTCGAAATCAAGCATTTTACAGCAGGTTGGAGCAGCCTGTATCTCAGCACAGGAATAAGGTAGGGAAGAATTCTAAGGCTCATTTTGACTGCCTCCAGAAGTTAGATCAGATGGCAAATTGGATTTGGTGCTAGGTCTTTCCCTTTAGGTTTTACCCCAACAATGTTTTCATTAGTTTCGCTCACTCTCGAAATCAAGCATTTTACAGCAGGTTGGAGCAGCCTGTATCTCAGCACAGGAATAAGGTAGGGAAGAATTCTAAGGCTCATTTTGACTGCCTCCAGAAGTTAGATCAGATGGCAAATTGGATTTGGTGCTAGGTCTTTCCCTTTAGGTTTTACCCCAACAATGTTTTCATTAGTTTCGCTCACTCTCGAAATCAAGCATTTTACAGCAGGTTGGAGCAGCCTGTATCTCAGCACAGGAATAAGGTAGGGAAGAATTCTAAGGCTCATTTTGACTGCCTCCAGAAGTTAGATCAGATGGCAAATTGGATTTGGTGCTAGGTCTTTCCCTTTAGGTTTTACCCCAACAATGTTTTCATTAGTTTCGCTCACTCTCGAAATCAAGCATTTTACAGCAGGTTGGAGCAGCCTGTATCTCAGCACAGGAATAAGGTAGGGAAGAATTCTAAGGATCATTTTGACTGCCTCCAGAAGTTAGATCAGATGGCAAATTGGATTTGGTGCTAGGTCTTTCCCTTTAGGTTTTACCCCAACAATGTTTTCATTAGTTTCGCTCACTCTCGAAATCAAGCATTTTACAGCAGGTTGGAGCAGCCTGTATCTCAGCACAGGAATAAGGTAGGGAAGAATTCTAAGGCTCATTTTGACTGCCTCCAGAAGTTAGATCAGATGGCAAATTGGATTTGGTGCTAGGTCTTTCCCTTTAGGTTTTACCCCAACAATGTTTTCAATTAGTTTCGCTCACTCTCGAAATCAAGCATTTTACAGCAGGTTGGAGCAGCCTGTATCTCAGCACAGGAATAAGGTAGGGAAGAATTCTAAGGCTCATTTTGACTGCCTCCAGAAGTTAGATCAGATGGCAAATTGGATTTGGTGCTAGGTCTTTCCCTTTAGGTTTTACCCCAACAATGTTTTCATTAGTTTCGCTCACTCTCGAAATCAAGCATTTTACAGCAGGTTGGAGCAGCCTGTATCTCAGCACAGGAATAAGGTAGGGAAGAATTCTAAGGCTCATTTTGACTGCCTCCAGAAGTTAGATCAGATGGCAAATTGGATTTGGTGCTAGGTCTTTCCCTTTAGGTTTTACCCCAACAATGTTTTCATTAAGTTTCGCTCACTCTCGAAATCAAGCATTTTACAGCAGGTTGGAGCAGCCTGTATCTCAGCACAGGAATAAGGTAGGGAAGAATTCTAAGGATCATTTTGACTGCCTCCAGAAGTTAGATCAGATGGCAAATTGGATTTGGTGCTAGGTCTTTCCCTTTAGGTTTTACCCCAACAATGTTTTCATTAGTTTCGCTCACTCTCGAAATCAAGCATTTTACAGCAGGTTGGAGCAGCCTGTATCTCAGCACAGGAATAAGGTAGGGAAGAATTCTAAGGCTCATTTTGACTGCCTCCAGAAGTTAGATCAGATGGCAAATTGGATTTGGTGCTAGGTCTTTCCCTTTAGGTTTTACCCCAACAATGTTTTCATTAGTTTCGCTCACTCTCGAAATCAAGCATTTTACAGCAGGTTGGAGCAGCCTGTATCTCAGCACAGGAATAAGGTAGGGAAGAATTCTAAGGCTCATTTTGACTGCCTCCAGAAGTTAGATCAGATGGCAAATTGGATTTGGTGCTAGGTCTTTCCCTTTAGGTTTTACCCCAACAATGTTTTCATTAGTTTCGCTCACTCTCGAAATCAAGCATTTTACAGCAGGTTGGAGCAGCCTGTATCTCAGCACAGGAATAAGGTAGGGAAGAATTCTAAGGATCATTTTGACTGCCTCCAGAAGTTAGATCAGATGGCAAATTGGATTTGGTGCTAGGTCTTTCCCTTTAGGTTTTACCCCAACAATGTTTTCATTAGTTTCGCTCACTCTCGAAATCAAGCATTTTACAGCAGGTTGGAGCAGCCTGTATCTCAGCACAGGAATAAGGTAGGGAAGAATTCTAAGGCTCATTTTGACTGCCTCCAGAAGTTAGATCAGATGGCAAATTGGATTTGGTGCTAGGTCTTTCCCTTTAGGTTTTACCCCAACAATGTTTTCATTAGTTTCGCTCACTCTCGAAATCAAGCATTTTACAGCAGGTTGGAGCAGCCTGTATCTCAGCACAGGAATAAGGTAGGGAAGAATTCTAAGGCTCATTTTGACTGCCTCCAGAAGTTAGATCAGATGGCAAATTGGATTTGGTGCTAGGTCTTTCCCTTTAGGTTTTACCCCAACAATGTTTTCATTAGTTTCGCTCACTCTCGAAATCAAGCATTTTACAGCAGGTTGGAGCAGCCTGTATCTCAGCACAGGAATAAGGTAGGGAAGAATTCTAAGGATCATTTTGACTGCCTCCAGAAGTTAGATCAGATGGCAAATTGGATTTGGTGCTAGGTCTTTCCCTTTAGGTTTTACCCCAACAATGTTTTCATTAGTTTCGCTCACTCTCGAAATCAAGCATTTTACAGCAGGTTGGAGCAGCCTGTATCTCAGCACAGGAATAAGGTAGGGAAGAATTCTAAGGATCATTTTGACTGCCTCCAGAAGTTAGATCAGATGGCAAATTGGATTTGGTGCTAGGTCTTTCCCTTTAGGTTTTACCCCAACAATGTTTTCATTAGTTTCGCTCACTCTCGAAATCAAGCATTTTACAGCAGGTTGGAGCAGCCTGTATCTCAGCACAGGAATAAGGTAGGGAAGAATTCTAAGGCTCATTTTGACTGCCTCCAGAAGTTAGATCAGATGGCAAATTGGATTTGGTGCTAGGTCTTTCCCTTTAGGTTTTACCCCAACAATGTTTTCATTAGTTTCGCTCACTCTCGAAATCAAGCATTTTACAGCAGGTTGGAGCAGCCTGTATCTCAGCACAGGAATAAGGTAGGGAAGAATTCTAAGGCTCATTTTGACTGCCTCCAGAAGTTAGATCAGATGGCAAATTGGATTTGGTGCTAGGTCTTTCCCTTTAGGTTTTACCCCAACAATGTTTTCATTAGTTTCGCTCACTCTCGAAATCAAGCATTTTACAGCAGGTTGGAGCAGCCTGTATCTCAGCACAGGAATAAGGTAGGGAAGAATTCTAAGGCTCATTTTGACTGCCTCCAGAAGTTAGATCAGATGGCAAATTGGATTTGGTGCTAGGTCTTTCCCTTTAGGTTTTACCCCAACAATGTTTTCATTAGTTTCGCTCACTCTCGAAATCAAGCATTTTACAGCAGGTTGGAGCAGCCTGTATCTCAGCACAGGAATAAGGTAGGGAAGAATTCGAAGGCTCATTTTGACTGCCTCCAGAAGTTAGATCAGATGGCAAATTGGATTTGGTGCTAGGTCTTTCCCTTTAGGTTTTACCCCAACAATGTTTTCATTAGTTTCGCTCACTCTCGAAATCAAGCATTTTACAGCAGGTTGGAGCAGCCTGTATCTCAGCACAGGAATAAGGTAGGGAAGAATTCTAAGGCTCATTTTGACTGCCTCCAGAAGTTAGATCAGATGGCAAATTGGATTTGGTGCTAGGTCTTTCCCTTTAGGTTTTACCCCAACAATGTTTTCATTAGTTTCGCTCACTCTCGAAATCAAGCATTTTACAGCAGGTTGGAGCAGCTGTATCTCAGCACAGGAATAAGGTAGGGAAGAATTCAAATGCTCATTTTGACTGCCTCCAGAAGTTAGATCAGATGGCAAATTGGATTTGGTGCTAGGTCTTTCCCTTTAGGTTTTACCCCAACAATGTTTTCATTAGTTTCGCTCACTCTCGAAATCAAGCATTTTACAGCAGGTTGGAGCAGCCTGTATCTCAGCACAGGAATAAGGTAGGGAAGAATTCTAAGGCTCATTTTGACTGCCTCCAGAAGTTAGATCAGATGGCAAATTGGATTTGGTGCTAGGTCTTTCCCTTTAGGTTTTACCCCAACAATGTTTTCATTAGTTTCGCTCACTCTCGAAATCAAGCATTTTACAGCAGGTTGGAGCAGCCTGTATCTCAGCACAGGAATAAGGTAGGGAAGAATTCTAAGGCTCATTTTGACTGCCTCCAGAAGTTAGATCAGATGGCAAATTGGATTTGGTGCTAGGTCTTTCCCTTTAGGTTTTACCCCAACAATGTTTTCATTAGTTTCGCTCACTCTCGAAATCAAGCATTTTACAGCAGGTTGGAGCAGCCTGTATCTCAGCACAGGAATAAGGTAGGGAAGAATTCTAAGGATCATTTTGACTGCCTCCAGAAGTTAGATCAGATGGCAAATTGGATTTGGTGCTAGGTCTTTCCCTTTAGGTTTTACCCCAACAATGTTTTCATTAGTTTCGCTCACTCTCGAAATCAAGCATTTTACAGCAGGTTGGAGCAGCCTGTATCTCAGCACAGGAATAAGGTAGGGAAGAATTCAAAGGCTCATTTTGACTGCCTCCAGAAGTTAGATCAGATGGCAAATTGGATTTGGTGCTAGGTCTTTCCCTTTAGGTTTTACCCCAACAATGTTTTCATTAGTTTCGCTCACTCTCGAAATCAAGCATTTTACAGCAGGTTGGAGCAGCCTGTATCTCAGCACAGGAATAAGGTAGGGAAGAATTCTAAGGCTCATTTTGACTGCCTCCAGAAGTTAGATCAGATGGCAAATTGGATTTGGTGCTAGGTCTTTCCCTTTAGGTTTTACCCCAACAATGTTTTCATTAGTTTCGCTCACTCTCGAAATCAAGCATTTTACAGCAGGTTGGAGCAGCCTGTATCTCAGCACAGGAATAAGGTAGGGAAGAATTCTAAGGCTCATTTTGACTGCCTCCAGAAGTTAGATCAGATGGCAAATTGGATTTGGTGCTAGGTCTTTCCCTTTAGGTTTTACCCCAACAATGTTTTCATTAGTTTCGCTCACTCTCGAAATCAAGCATTTTACAGCAGGTTGGAGCAGCCTGTATCTCAGCACAGGAATAAGGTAGGGAAGAATTCTAAGGCTCATTTTGACTGCCTCCAGAAGTTAGATCAGATGGCAAATTGGATTTGGTGCTAGGTCTTTCCCTTTAGGTTTTACCCCAACAATGTTTTCATTAGTTTCGCTCACTCTCGAAATCAAGCATTTTACAGCAGGTTGGAGCAGCCTGTATCTCAGCACAGGAATAAGGTAGGGAAGAATTCTAAGGCTCATTTTGACTGCCTCCAGAAGTTAGATCAGATGGCAAATTGGATTTGGTGCTAGGTCTTTCCCTTTAGGTTTTACCCCAACAATGTTTTCATTAGTTTCGCTCACTCTCGAAATCAAGCATTTTACAGCAGGTTGGAGCAGCCTGTATCTCAGCACAGGAATAAGGTAGGGAAGAATTCTAAGGATCATTTTGACTGCCTCCAGAAGTTAGATCAGATGGCAAATTGGATTTGGTGCTAGGTCTTTCCCTTTAGGTTTTACCCCAACAATGTTTTCATTAGTTTCGCTCACTCTCGAAATCAAGCATTTTACAGCAGGTTGGAGCAGCCTGTATCTCAGCACAGGAATAAGGTAGGGAAGAATTCTAAGGATCATTTTGACTGCCTCCAGAAGTTAGATCAGATGGCAAATTGGATTTGGTGCTAGGTCTTTCCCTTTAGGTTTTACCCCAACAATGTTTTCATCAGTTTCGCTCACTCTCGAAATCAAGCATTTTACAGCAGGTTGGAGCAGCCTGTATCTCAGCACAGGAATAAGGTAGGGAAGAATTCTAAGGATCATTTTGACTGCCTCCAGAAGTTAGATCAGATGGCAAATTGGATTTGGTGCTAGGTCTTTCCCTTTAGGTTTTACCCCAACAATGTTTTCATTAGTTTCGCTCACTCTCGAAATCAAGCATTTTACAGCAGGTTGGAGCAGCCTGTATCTCAGCACAGGAATAAGGTAGGGAAGAATTCAAATGCTCATTTTGACTGCCTCCAGAAGTTAGATCAGATGGCAAATTGGATTTGGTGCTAGGTCTTTCCCTTTAGGTTTTACCCCAACAATGTTTTCATTAGTTTCGCTCACTCTCGAAATCAAGCATTTTACAGCAGGTTGGAGCAGCCTGTATCTCAGCACAGGAATAAGGTAGGGAAGAATTCTAAGGCTCATTTTGACTGCCTCCAGAAGTTAGATCAGATGGCAAATTGGATTTGGTGCTAGGTCTTTCCCTTTAGGTTTTACCCCAACAATGTTTTCATTAGTTTCGCTCACTCTCGAAATCAAGCATTTTACAGCAGGTTGGAGCAGCCTGTATCTCAGCACAGGAATAAGGTAGGGAAGAATTCTAAGGCTCATTTTGACTGCCTCCAGAAGTTAGATCAGATGGCAAATTGGATTTGGTGCTAGGTCTTTCCCTTTAGGTTTTACCCCAACAATGTTTTCATTAGTTTCGCTCACTCTCGAAATCAAGCATTTTACAGCAGGTTGGAGCAGCCTGTATCTCAGCACAGGAATAAGGTAGGGAAGAATTCTAAGGCTCATTTTGACTGCCTCCAGAAGTTAGATCAGATGGCAAATTGGATTTGGTGCTAGGTCTTTCCCTTTAGGTTTTACCCCAACAATGTTTTCATTAGTTTCGCTCACTCTCGAAATCAAGCATTTTACAGCAGGTTGGAGCAGCCTGTATCTCAGCACAGGAATAAGGTAGGGAAGAATTCTAAGGCTCATTTTGACTGCCTCCAGAAGTTAGATCAGATGGCAAATTGGATTTGGTGCTAGGTCTTTCCCTTTAGGTTTTACCCCAACAATGTTTTCATTAGTTTCGCTCACTCTCGAAATCAAGCATTTTACAGCAGGTTGGAGCAGCCTGTATCTCAGCACAGGAATAAGGTAGGGAAGAATTCTAAGGCTCATTTTGACTGCCTCCAGAAGTTAGATCAGATGGCAAATTGGATTTGGTGCTAGGTCTTTCCCTTTAGGTTTTACCCCAACAATGTTTTCATTAGTTTCGCTCACTCTCGAAATCAAGCATTTTACAGCAGGTTGGAGCAGCCTGTATCTCAGCACAGGAATAAGGTAGGGAAGAATTCTAAGGCTCATTTTGACTGCCTCCAGAAGTTAGATCAGATGGCAAATTGGATTTGGTGCTAGGTCTTTCCCTTTAGGTTTTACCCCAACAATGTTTTCATTAGTTTCGCTCACTCTCGAAATCAAGCATTTTACAGCAGGTTGGAGCAGCCTGTATCTCAGCACAGGAATAAGGTAGGGAAGAATTCAAAGGCTCATTTTGACTGCCTCCAGAAGTTAGATCAGATGGCAAATTGGATTTGGTGCTAGGTCTTTCCCTTTAGGTTTTACCCCAACAATGTTTTCATTAGTTTCGCTCACTCTCGAAATCAAGCATTTTACAGCAGGTTGGAGCAGCCTGTATCTCAGCACAGGAATAAGGTAGGGAAGAATTCTAAGGCTCATTTTGACTGCCTCCAGAAGTTAGATCAGATGGCAAATTGGATTTGGTGCTAGGTCTTTCCCTTTAGGTTTTACCCCAACAATGTTTTCATTAGTTTCGCTCACTCTCGAAATCAAGCATTTTACAGCAGGTTGGAGCAGCCTGTATCTCAGCACAGGAATAAGGTAGGGAAGAATTCTAAGGCTCATTTTGACTGCCTCCAGAAGTTAGATCAGATGGCAAATTGGATTTGGTGCTAGGTCTTTCCCTTTAGGTTTTACCCCAACAATGTTTTCATTAGTTTCGCTCACTCTCGAAATCAAGCATTTTACAGCAGGTTGGAGCAGCCTGTATCTCAGCACAGGAATAAGGTAGGGAAGAATTCAAAGGCTCATTTTGACTGCCTCCAGAAGTTAGATCAGATGGCAAATTGGATTTGGTGCTAGGTCTTTCCCTTTAGGTTTTACCCCAACAATGTTTTCATTAGTTTCGCTCACTCTCGAAATCAAGCATTTTACAGCAGGTTGGAGCAGCCTGTATCTCAGCACAGGAATAAGGTAGGGAAGAATTCTAAGGCTCATTTTGACTGCCTCCAGAAGTTAGATCAGATGGCAAATTGGATTTGGTGCTAGGTCTTTCCCTTTAGGTTTTACCCCAACAATGTTTTCATTAGTTTCGCTCACTCTCGAAATCAAGCATTTTACAGCAGGTTGGAGCAGCCTGTATCTCAGCACAGGAATAAGGTAGGGAAGAATTCTAAGGCTCATTTTGACTGCCTCCAGAAGTTAGATCAGATGGCAAATTGGATTTGGTGCTAGGTCTTTCCCTTTAGGTTTTACCCCAACAATGTTTTCATTAGTTTCGCTCACTCTCGAAATCAAGCATTTTACAGCAGGTTGGAGCAGCCTGTATCTCAGCACAGGAATAAGGTAGGGAAGAATTCTAAGGCTCATTTTGACTGCCTCCAGAAGTTAGATCAGATGGCAAATTGGATTTGGTGCTAGGTCTTTCCCTTTAGGTTTTACCCCAACAATGTTTTCATTAGTTTCGCTCACTCTCGAAATCAAGCATTTTACAGCAGGTTGGAGCAGCCTGTATCTCAGCACAGGAATAAGGTAGGGAAGAATTCTAAGGCTCATTTTGACTGCCTCCAGAAGTTAGATCAGATGGCAAATTGGATTTGGTGCTAGGTCTTTCCCTTTAGGTTTTACCCCAACAATGTTTTCATTAGTTTCGCTCACTCTCGAAATCAAGCATTTTACAGCAGGTTGGAGCAGCCTGTATCTCAGCACAGGAATAAGGTAGGGAAGAATTCTAAGGATCATTTTGACTGCCTCCAGAAGTTAGATCAGATGGCAAATTGGATTTGGTGCTAGGTCTTTCCCTTTAGGTTTTACCCCAACAATGTTTTCATTAGTTTCGCTCACTCTCGAAATCAAGCATTTTACAGCAGGTTGGAGCAGCCTGTATCTCAGCACAGGAATAAGGTAGGGAAGAATTCTAAGGATCATTTTGACTGCCTCCAGAAGTTAGATCAGATGGCAAATTGGATTTGGTGCTAGGTCTTTCCCTTTAGGTTTTACCCCAACAATGTTTTCATCAGTTTCGCTCACTCTCGAAATCAAGCATTTTACAGCAGGTTGGAGCAGCCTGTATCTCAGCACAGGAATAAGGTAGGGAAGAATTCTAAGGATCATTTTGACTGCCTCCAGAAGTTAGATCAGATGGCAAATTGGATTTGGTGCTAGGTCTTTCCCTTTAGGTTTTACCCCAACAATGTTTTCATTAGTTTCGCTCACTCTCGAAATCAAGCATTTTACAGCAGGTTGGAGCAGCCTGTATCTCAGCACAGGAATAAGGTAGGGAAGAATTCTAAGGCTCATTTTGACTGCCTCCAGAAGTTAGATCAGATGGCAAATTGGATTTGGTGCTAGGTCTTTCCCTTTAGGTTTTACCCCAACAATGTTTTCATTAGTTTCGCTCACTCTCGAAAGCAAGCATTTTACAGCAGGTTGGAGCAGCCTGTATCTCAGCACAGGAATAAGGTAGGGAAGAATTCTAAGGCTCATTTTGACTGCCTCCAGAAGTTAGATCAGATGGCAAATTGGATTTGGTGCTAGGTCTTTCCCTTTAGGTTTTACCCCAACAATGTTTTCATTAGTTTCGCTCACTCTCGAAATCAAGCATTTTACAGCAGGTTGGAGCAGCCTGTATCTCAGCACAGGAATAAGGTAGGGAAGAATTCAAATGCTCATTTTGACTGCCTCCAGAAGTTAGATCAGATGGCAAATTGGATTTGGTGCTAGGTCTTTCCCTTTAGGTTTTACCCCAACAATGTTTTCATTAGTTTCGCTCACTCTCGAAATCAAGCATTTTACAGCAGGTTGGAGCAGCCTGTATCTCAGCACAGGAATAAGGTAGGGAAGAATTCTAAGGCTCATTTTGACTGCCTCCAGAAGTTAGATCAGATGGCAAATTGGATTTGGTGCTAGGTCTTTCCCTTTAGGTTTTACCCCAACAATGTTTTCATTAGTTTCGCTCACTCTCGAAATCAAGCATTTTACAGCAGGTTGGAGCAGCCTGTATCTCAGCACAGGAATAAGGTAGGGAAGAATTCTAAGGCTCATTTTGACTGCCTCCAGAAGTTAGATCAGATGGCAAATTGGATTTGGTGCTAGGTCTTTCCCTTTAGGTTTTACCCCAACAATGTTTTCATTAGTTTCGCTCACTCTCGAAATCAAGCATTTTACAGCAGGTTGGAGCAGCCTGTATCTCAGCACAGGAATAAGGTAGGGAAGAATTCTAAGGCTCATTTTGACTGCCTCCAGAAGTTAGATCAGATGGCAAATTGGATTTGGTGCTAGGTCTTTCCCTTTAGGTTTTACCCCAACAATGTTTTCATTAGTTTCGCTCACTCTCGAAATCAAGCATTTTACAGCAGGTTGGAGCAGCCTGTATCTCAGCACAGGAATAAGGTAGGGAAGAATTCTAAGGCTCATTTTGACTGCCTCCAGAAGTTAGATCAGATGGCAAATTGGATTTGGTGCTAGGTCTTTCCCTTTAGGTTTTACCCCAACAATGTTTTCATTAGTTTCGCTCACTCTCGAAATCAAGCATTTTACAGCAGGTTGGAGCAGCCTGTATCTCAGCACAGGAATAAGGTAGGGAAGAATTCTAAGGCTCATTTTGACTGCCTCCAGAAGTTAGATCAGATGGCAAATTGGATTTGGTGCTAGGTCTTTCCCTTTAGGTTTTACCCCAACAATGTTTTCATTAGTTTCGCTCACTCTCGAAATCAAGCATTTTACAGCAGGTTGGAGCAGCCTGTATCTCAGCACAGGAATAAGGTAGGGAAGAATTCTAAGGCTCATTTTGACTGCCTCCAGAAGTTAGATCAGATGGCAAATTGGATTTGGTGCTAGGTCTTTCCCTTTAGGTTTTACCCCAACAATGTTTTCATTAGTTTCGCTCACTCTCGAAATCAAGCATTTTACAGCAGGTTGGAGCAGCCTGTATCTCAGCACAGGAATAAGGTAGGGAAGAATTCGAAGGCTCATTTTGACTGCCTCCAGAAGTTAGATCAGATGGCAAATTGGATTTGGTGCTAGGTCTTTCCCTTTAGGTTTTACCCCAACAATGTTTTCATTAGTTTCGCTCACTCTCGAAATCAAGCATTTTACAGCAGGTTGGAGCAGCCTGTATCTCAGCACAGGAATAAGGTAGGGAAGAATTCTAAGGCTCATTTTGACTGCCTCCAGAAGTTAGATCAGATGGCAAATTGGATTTGGTGCTAGGTCTTTCCCTTTAGGTTTTACCCCAACAATGTTTTCATTAGTTTCGCTCACTCTCGAAATCAAGCATTTTACAGCAGGTTGGAGCAGCCTGTATCTCAGCACAGGAATAAGGTAGGGAAGAATTCTAAGGCTCATTTTGACTGCCTCCAGAAGTTAGATCAGATGGCAAATTGGATTTGGTGCTAGGTCTTTCCCTTTAGGTTTTACCCCAACAATGTTTTCATTAGTTTCGCTCACTCTCGAAATCAAGCATTTTACAGCAGGTTGGAGCAGCCTGTATCTCAGCACAGGAATAAGGTAGGGAAGAATTCTAAGGCTCATTTTGACTGCCTCCAGAAGTTAGATCAGATGGCAAATTGGATTTGGTGCTAGGTCTTTCCCTTTAGGTTTTACCCCAACAATGTTTTCATTAGTTTCGCTCACTCTCGAAATCAAGCATTTTACAGCAGGTTGGAGCAGCCTGTATCTCAGCACAGGAATAAGGTAGGGAAGAATTCTAAGGCTCATTTTGACTGCCTCCAGAAGTTAGATCAGATGGCAAATTGGATTTGGTGCTAGGTCTTTCCCTTTAGGTTTTACCCCAACAATGTTTTCATTAGTTTCGCTCACTCTCGAAATCAAGCATTTTACAGCAGGTTGGAGCAGCCTGTATCTCAGCTCAGGAATAAGGTAGGGAAGAATTCTAAGGCTCATTTTGACTGCCTCCAGAAGTTAGATCAGATGGCAAATTGGATTTGGTGCTAGGTCTTTCCCTTTAGGTTTTACCCCAACAATGTTTTCATTAGTTTCACTCACTCTCGAAATCAAGCATTTTACAGCAGGTTGGAGCAGCCTGTATCTCAGCACAGGAATAAGGTAGGGAAGAATTCTAAGGCTCATTTTGACTGCCTCCAGAAGTTAGATCAGATGGCAAATTGGATTTGGTGCTAGGTCTTTCCCTTTAGGTTTTACCCCAACAATGTTTTCATTAGTTTCGCTCACTCTCGAAATCAAGCATTTTACAGCAGGTTGGAGCAGCCTGTATCTCAGCACAGGAATAAGGTAGGGAAGAATTCTAAGGATCATTTTGACTGCCTCCAGAAGTTAGATCAGATGGCAAATTGGATTTGGTGCTAGGTCTTTCCCTTTAGGTTTTACCCCAACAATGTTTTCATTAGTTTCGCTCACTCTCGAAATCAAGCATTTTACAGCAGGTTGGAGCAGCCTGTATCTCAGCACAGGAATAAGGTAGGGAAGAATTCTAAGGCTCATTTTGACTGCCTCCAGAAGTTAGATCAGATGGCAAATTGGATTTGGTGCTAGGTCTTTCCCTTTAGGTTTTACCCCAACAATGTTTTCATTAGTTTCGCTCACTCTCGAAATCAAGCATTTTACAGCAGGTTGGAGCAGCCTGTATCTCAGCACAGGAATAAGGTAGGGAAGAATTCTAAGGCTCATTTTGACTGCCTCCAGAAGTTAGATCAGATGGCAAATTGGATTTGGTGCTAGGTCTTTCCCTTTAGGTTTTACCCCAACAATGTTTTCATTAGTTTCGCTCACTCTCGAAATCAAGCATTTTACAGCAGGTTGGAGCAGCCTGTATCTCAGCACAGGAATAAGGTAGGGAAGAATTCTAAGGCTCATTTTGACTGCCTCCAGAAGTTAGATCAGATGGCAAATTGGATTTGGTGCTAGGTCTTTTCCTTTAGGTTTTACCCCAACAATGTTTTCATTAGTTTCGCTCACTCTCGAAATCAAGCATTTTACAGCAGGTTGGAGCAGCCTGTATCTCAGCACAGGAATAAGGTAGGGAAGAATTCTAAGGCTCATTTTGACTGCCTCCAGAAGTTAGATCAGATGGCAAATTGGATTTGGTGCTAGGTCTTTCCCTTTAGGTTTTACCCCAACAATGTTTTCATTAGTTTCGCTCACTCTCGAAATCAAGCATTTTACAGCAGGTTGGAGCAGCCTGTATCTCAGCACAGGAATAAGGTAGGGAAGAATTCAAATGCTCATTTTGACTGCCTCCAGAAGTTAGATCAGATGGCAAATTGGATTTGGTGCTAGGTCTTTCCCTTTAGGTTTTACCCCAACAATGTTTTCATTAGTTTCGCTCACTCTCGAAATCAAGCATTTTACAGCAGGTTGGAGCAGCCTGTATCTCAGCACAGGAATAAGGTAGGGAAGAATTCTAAGGCTCATTTTGACTGCCTCCAGAAGTTAGATCAGATGGCAAATTGGATTTGGTGCTAGGTCTTTCCCTTTAGGTTTTACCCCAACAATGTTTTCATTAGTTTCGCTCACTCTCGAAATCAAGCATTTTACAGCAGGTTGGAGCAGCCTGTATCTCAGCACAGGAATAAGGTAGGGAAGAATTCTAAGGCTCATTTTGACTGCCTCCAGAAGTTAGATCAGATGGCAAATTGGATTTGGTGCTAGGTCTTTCCCTTTAGGTTTTACCCCAACAATGTTTTCATTAGTTTCGCTCACTCTCGAAATCAAGCATTTTACAGCAGGTTGGAGCAGCCTGTATCTCAGCACAGGAATAAGGTAGGGAAGAATTCTAAGGCTCATTTTGACTGCCTCCAGAAGTTAGATCAGATGGCAAATTGGATTTGGTGCTAGGTCTTTCCCTTTAGGTTTTACCCCAACAATGTTTTCATTAGTTTCGCTCACTCTCGAAATCAAGCATTTTACAGCAGGTTGGAGCAGCCTGTATCTCAGCACAGGAATAAGGTAGGGAAGAATTCTAAGGCTCATTTTGACTGCCTCCAGAAGTTAGATCAGATGGCAAATTGGATTTGGTGCTAGGTCTTTCCCTTTAGGTTTTACCCCAACAATGTTTTCATTAGTTTCGCTCACTCTCGAAATCAAGCATTTTACAGCAGGTTGGAGCAGCCTGTATCTCAGCACAGGAATAAGGTAGGGAAGAATTCTAAGGCTCATTTTGACTGCCTCCAGAAGTTAGATCAGATGGCAAATTGGATTTGGTGCTAGGTCTTTCCCTTTAGGTTTTACCCCAACAATGTTTTCATTAGTTTCGCTCACTCTCGAAATCAAGCATTTTACAGCAGGTTGGAGCAGCCTGTATCTCAGCACAGGAATAAGGTAGGGAAGAATTCTAAGGCTCATTTTGACTGCCTCCAGAAGTTAGATCAGATGGCAAATTGGATTTGGTGCTAGGTCTTTCCCTTTAGGTTTTACCCCAACAATGTTTTCATTAGTTTCGCTCACTCTCGAAATCAAGCATTTTACAGCAGGTTGGAGCAGCCTGTATCTCAGCACAGGAATAAGGTAGGGAAGAATTCGAAGGCTCATTTTGACTGCCTCCAGAAGTTAGATCAGATGGCAAATTGGATTTGGTGCTAGGTCTTTCCCTTTAGGTTTTACCCCAACAATGTTTTCATTAGTTTCGCTCACTCTCGAAATCAAGCATTTTACAGCAGGTTGGAGCAGCCTGTATCTCAGCACAGGAATAAGGTAGGGAAGAATTCTAAGGCTCATTTTGACTGCCTCCAGAAGTTAGATCAGATGGCAAATTGGATTTGGTGCTAGGTCTTTCCCTTTAGGTTTTACCCCAACAATGTTTTCATTAGTTTCGCTCACTCTCGAAATCAAGCATTTTACAGCAGGTTGGAGCAGCCTGTATCTCAGCACAGGAATAAGGTAGGGAAGAATTCTAAGGCTCATTTTGACTGCCTCCAGAAGTTAGATCAGATGGCAAATTGGATTTGGTGCTAGGTCTTTCCCTTTAGGTTTTACCCCAACAATGTTTTCATTAGTTTCGCTCACTCTCGAAATCAAGCATTTTACAGCAGGTTGGAGCAGCCTGTATCTCAGCACAGGAATAAGGTAGGGAAGAATTCTAAGGATCATTTTGACTGCCTCCAGAAGTTAGATCAGATGGCAAATTGGATTTGGTGCTAGGTCTTTCCCTTTAGGTTTTACCCCAACAATGTTTTCATTAGTTTCGCTCACTCTCGAAATCAAGCATTTTACAGCAGGTTGGAGCAGCCTGTATCTCAGCACAGGAATAAGGTAGGGAAGAATTCTAAGGCTCATTTTGACTGCCTCCAGAAGTTAGATCAGATGGCAAATTGGATTTGGTGCTAGGTCTTTCCCTTTAGGTTTTACCCCAACAATGTTTTCATTAGTTTCGCTCACTCTCGAAATCAAGCATTTTACAGCAGGTTGGAGCAGCCTGTATCTCAGCTCAGGAATAAGGTAGGGAAGAATTCTAAGGCTCATTTTGACTGCCTCCAGAAGTTAGATCAGATGGCAAATTGGATTTGGTGCTAGGTCTTTCCCTTTAGGTTTTACCCCAACAATGTTTTCATTAGTTTCACTCACTCTCGAAATCAAGCATTTTACAGCAGGTTGGAGCAGCCTGTATCTCAGCACAGGAATAAGGTAGGGAAGAATTCTAAGGCTCATTTTGACTGCCTCCAGAAGTTAGATCAGATGGCAAATTGGATTTGGTGCTAGGTCTTTCCCTTTAGGTTTTACCCCAACAATGTTTTCATTAGTTTCGCTCACTCTCGAAATCAAGCATTTTACAGCAGGTTGGAGCAGCCTGTATCTCAGCACAGGAATAAGGTAGGGAAGAATTCTAAGGATCATTTTGACTGCCTCCAGAAGTTAGATCAGATGGCAAATTGGATTTGGTGCTAGGTCTTTCCCTTTAGGTTTTACCCCAACAATGTTTTCATTAGTTTCGCTCACTCTCGAAATCAAGCATTTTACAGCAGGTTGGAGCAGCCTGTATCTCAGCACAGGAATAAGGTAGGGAAGAATTCTAAGGATCATTTTGACTGCCTCCAGAAGTTAGATCAGATGGCAAATTGGATTTGGTGCTAGGTCTTTCCCTTTAGGTTTTACCCCAACAATGTTTTCATTAGTTTCGCTCACTCTCGAAATCAAGCATTTTACAGCAGGTTGGAGCAGCCTGTATCTCAGCACAGGAATAAGGTAGGGAAGAATTCTAAGGCTCATTTTGACTGCCTCCAGAAGTTAGATCAGATGGCAAATTGGATTTGGTGCTAGGTCTTTCCCTTTAGGTTTTACCCCAACAATGTTTTCATTAGTTTCGCTCACTCTCGAAATCAAGCATTTTACAGCAGGTTGGAGCAGCCTGTATCTCAGCACAGGAATAAGGTAGGGAAGAATTCTAAGGCTCATTTTGACTGCCTCCAGAAGTTAGATCAGATGGCAAATTGGATTTGGTGCTAGGTCTTTCCCTTTAGGTTTTACCCCAACAATGTTTTCATTAGTTTCGCTCACTCTCGAAATCAAGCATTTTACAGCAGGTTGGAGCAGCCTGTATCTCAGCACAGGAATAAGGTAGGGAAGAATTCTAAGGATCATTTTGACTGCCTCCAGAAGTTAGATCAGATGGCAAATTGGATTTGGTGCTAGGTCTTTCCCTTTAGGTTTTACCCCAACAATGTTTTCATTAGTTTCGCTCACTCTCGAAATCAAGCATTTTACAGCAGGTTGGAGCAGCCTGTATCTCAGCACAGGAATAAGGTAGGGAAGAATTCTAAGGCTCATTTTGACTGCCTCCAGAAGTTAGATCAGATGGCAAATTGGATTTGGTGCTAGGTCTTTCCCTTTAGGTTTTACCCCAACAATGTTTTCATTAGTTTCGCTCACTCTCGAAATCAAGCATTTTACAGCAGGTTGGAGCAGCCTGTATCTCAGCTCAGGAATAAGGTAGGGAAGAATTCTAAGGCTCATTTTGACTGCCTCCAGAAGTTAGATCAGATGGCAAATTGGATTTGGTGCTAGGTCTTTCCCTTTAGGTTTTACCCCAACAATGTTTTCATTAGTTTCACTCACTCTCGAAATCAAGCATTTTACAGCAGGTTGGAGCAGCCTGTATCTCAGCACAGGAATAAGGTAGGGAAGAATTCTAAGGCTCATTTTGACTGCCTCCAGAAGTTAGATCAGATGGCAAATTGGATTTGGTGCTAGGTCTTTCCCTTTAGGTTTTACCCCAACAATGTTTTCATTAGTTTCGCTCACTCTCGAAATCAAGCATTTTACAGCAGGTTGGAGCAGCCTGTATCTCAGCACAGGAATAAGGTAGGGAAGAATTCTAAGGATCATTTTGACTGCCTCCAGAAGTTAGATCAGATGGCAAATTGGATTTGGTGCTAGGTCTTTCCCTTTAGGTTTTACCCCAACAATGTTTTCATTAGTTTCGCTCACTCTCGAAATCAAGCATTTTACAGCAGGTTGGAGCAGCCTGTATCTCAGCACAGGAATAAGGTAGGGAAGAATTCTAAGGATCATTTTGACTGCCTCCAGAAGTTAGATCAGATGGCAAATTGGATTTGGTGCTAGGTCTTTCCCTTTAGGTTTTACCCCAACAATGTTTTCATTAGTTTCGCTCACTCTCGAAATCAAGCATTTTACAGCAGGTTGGAGCAGCCTGTATCTCAGCACAGGAATAAGGTAGGGAAGAATTCTAAGGCTCATTTTGACTGCCTCCAGAAGTTAGATCAGATGGCAAATTGGATTTGGTGCTAGGTCTTTCCCTTTAGGTTTTACCCCAACAATGTTTTCATTAGTTTCGCTCACTCTCGAAATCAAGCATTTTACAGCAGGTTGGAGCAGCCTGTATCTCAGCACAGGAATAAGGTAGGGAAGAATTCTAAGGCTCATTTTGACTGCCTCCAGAAGTTAGATCAGATGGCAAATTGGATTTGGTGCTAGGTCTTTTCCTTTAGGTTTTACCCCAACAATGTTTTCATTAGTTTCGCTCACTCTCGAAATCAAGCATTTTACAGCAGGTTGGAGCAGCCTGTATCTCAGCACAGGAATAAGGTAGGGAAGAATTCTAAGGCTCATTTTGACTGCCTCCAGAAGTTAGATCAGATGGCAAATTGGATTTGGTGCTAGGTCTTTCCCTTTAGGTTTTACCCCAACAATGTTTTCATTAGTTTCGCTCACTCTCGAAATCAAGCATTTTACAGCAGGTTGGAGCAGCCTGTATCTCAGCACAGGAATAAGGTAGGGAAGAATTCTAAGGCTCATTTTGACTGCCTCCAGAAGTTAGATCAGATGGCAAATTGGATTTGGTGCTAGGTCTTTCCCTTTAGGTTTTACCCCAACAATGTTTTCATTAGTTTCGCTCACTCTCGAAATCAAGCATTTTACAGCAGGTTGGAGCAGCCTGTATCTCAGCACAGGAATAAGGTAGGGAAGAATTCTAAGGCTCATTTTGACTGCCTCCAGAAGTTAGATCAGATGGCAAATTGGATTTGGTGCTAGGTCTTTCCCTTTAGGTTTTACCCCAACAATGTTTTCATTAGTTTCGCTCACTCTCGAAATCAAGCATTTTACAGCAGTTTGGAGCAGCCTGTATCTCAGCACAGGAATAAGGTAGGGAAGAATTCTAAGGCTCATTTTGACTGCCTCCAGAAGTTAGATCAGATGGCAAATTGGATTTGGTGCTAGGTCTTTCCCTTTAGGTTTTACCCCAACAATGTTTTCATTAGTTTCGCTCACTCTCGAAATCAAGCATTTTACAGCAGGTTGGAGCAGCCTGTATCTCAGCACAGGAATAAGGTAGGGAAGAATTCTAAGGCTCATTTTGACTGCCTCCAGAAGTTAGATCAGATGGCAAATTGGATTTGGTGCTAGGTCTTTTCCTTTAGGTTTTACCCCAACAATGTTTTCATTAGTTTCGCTCACTCTCGAAATCAAGCATTTTACAGCAGGTTGGAGCAGCCTGTATCTCAGCACAGGAATAAGGTAGGGAAGAATTCTAAGGCTCATTTTGACTGCCTCCAGAAGTTAGATCAGATGGCAAATTGGATTTGGTGCTAGGTCTTTCCCTTTAGGTTTTACCCCAACAATGTTTTCATTAGTTTCGCTCACTCTCGAAATCAAGCATTTTACAGCAGGTTGGAGCAGCCTGTATCTCAGCACAGGAATAAGGTAGGGAAGAATTCTAAGGCTCATTTTGACTGCCTCCAGAAGTTAGATCAGATGGCAAATTGGATTTGGTGCTAGGTCTTTCCCTTTAGGTTTTACCCCAACAATGTTTTCATTAGTTTCGCTCACTCTCGAAATCAAGCATTTTACAGCAGGTTGGAGCAGCCTGTATCTCAGCACAGGAATAAGGTAGGGAAGAATTCTAAGGATCATTTTGACTGCCTCCAGAAGTTAGATCAGATGGCAAATTGGATTTGGTGCTAGGTCTTTCCCTTTAGGTTTTACCCCAACAATGTTTTCATTAGTTTCGCTCACTCTCGAAATCAAGCATTTTACAGCAGGTTGGAGCAGCCTGTATCTCAGCACAGGAATAAGGTAGGGAAGAATTCTAAGGCTCATTTTGACTGCCTCCAGAAGTTAGATCAGATGGCAAATTGGATTTGGTGCTAGGTCTTTCCCTTTAGGTTTTACCCCAACAATGTTTTCATTAGTTTCGCTCACTCTCGAAATCAAGCATTTTACAGCAGGTTGGAGCAGCCTGTATCTCAGCACAGGAATAAGGTAGGGAAGAATTCTAAGGATCATTTTGACTGCCTCCAGAAGTTAGATCAGATGGCAAATTGGATTTGGTGCTAGGTCTTTCCCTTTAGGTTTTACCCCAACAATGTTTTCATTAGTTTCGCTCACTCTCGAAATCAAGCATTTTACAGCAGGTTGGAGCAGCCTGTATCTCAGCACAGGAATAAGGTAGGGAAGAATTCTAAGGCTCATTTTGACTGCCTCCAGAAGTTAGATCAGATGGCAAATTGGATTTGGTGCTAGGTCTTTCCCTTTAGGTTTTACCCCAACAATGTTTTCATTAGTTTCGCTCACTCTCGAAATCAAGCATTTTACAGCAGGTTGGAGCAGCCTGTATCTCAGCACAGGAATAAGGTAGGGAAGAATTCTAAGGCTCATTTTGACTGCCTCCAGAAGTTAGATCAGATGGCAAATTGGATTTGGTGCTAGGTCTTTCCCTTTAGGTTTTACCCCAACAATGTTTTCATTAGTTTCGCTCACTCTCGAAATCAAGCATTTTACAGCAGGTTGGAGCAGCCTGTATCTCAGCACAGGAATAAGGTAGGGAAGAATTCTAAGGCTCATTTTGACTGCCTCCAGAAGTTAGATCAGATGGCAAATTGGATTTGGTGCTAGGTCTTTCCCTTTAGGTTTTACCCCAACAATGTTTTCATTAGTTTCGCTCACTCTCGAAATCAAGCATTTTACAGCAGGTTGGAGCAGCCTGTATCTCAGCACAGGAATAAGGTAGGGAAGAATTCTAAGGCTCATTTTGACTGCCTCCAGAAGTTAGATCAGATGGCAAATTGGATTTGGTGCTAGGTCTTTCCCTTTAGGTTTTACCCCAACAATGTTTTCATTAGTTTCGCTCACTCTCGAAATCAAGCATTTTACAGCAGGTTGGAGCAGCCTGTATCTCAGCACAGGAATAAGGTAGGGAAGAATTCTAAGGCTCATTTTGACTGCCTCCAGAAGTTAGATCAGATGGCAAATTGGATTTGGTGCTAGGTCTTTCCCTTTAGGTTTTACCCCAACAATGTTTTCATTAGTTTCGCTCACTCTCGAAATCAAGCATTTTACAGCAGGTTGGAGCAGCCTGTATCTCAGCACAGGAATAAGGTAGGGAAGAATTCTAAGGCTCATTTTGACTGCCTCCAGAAGTTAGATCAGATGGCAAATTGGATTTGGTGCTAGGTCTTTCCCTTTAGGTTTTACCCCAACAATGTTTTCATTAGTTTCGCTCACTCTCGAAATCAAGCATTTTACAGCAGTTTGGAGACGCCTGTATCTCAGCACAGGAATAAGGTAGGGAAGAATTCTAAGGCTCATTTTGACTGCCTCCAGAAGTTAGATCAGATGGCAAATTGGATTTGGTGCTAGGTCTTTCCCTTTAGGTTTTACCCCAACAATGTTTTCATTAGTTTCGCTCACTCTCGAAATCAAGCATTTTACAGCAGGTTGGAGCAGCCTGTATCTCAGCACAGGAATAAGGTAGGGAAGAATTCTAAGGCTCATTTTGACTGCCTCCAGAAGTTAGATCAGATGGCAAATTGGATTTGGTGCTAGGTCTTTCCCTTTAGGTTTTACCCCAACAATGTTTTCATTAGTTTCGCTCACTCTCGAAATCAAGCATTTTACAGCAGGTTGGAGCAGCCTGTATCTCAGCACAGGAATAAGGTAGGGAAGAATTCTAAGGCTCATTTTGACTGCCTCCAGAAGTTAGATCAGATGGCAAATTGGATTTGGTGCTAGGTCTTTCCCTTTAGGTTTTACCCCAACAATGTTTTCATTAGTTTCGCTCACTCTCGAAATCAAGCATTTTACAGCAGGTTGGAGCAGCCTGTATCTCAGCACAGGAATAAGGTAGGGAAGAATTCTAAGGCTCATTTTGACTGCCTCCAGAAGTTAGATCAGATGGCAAATTGGATTTGGTGCTAGGTCTTTCCCTTTAGGTTTTACCCCAACAATGTTTTCATTAGTTTCGCTCACTCTCGAAATCAAGCATTTTACAGCAGGTTGGAGCAGCCTGTATCTCAGCACAGGAATAAGGTAGGGAAGAATTCAAAGGCTCATTTTGACTGCCTCCAGAAGTTAGATCAGATGGCAAATTGGATTTGGTGCTAGGTCTTTCCCTTTAGGTTTTACCCCAACAATGTTTTCATTAGTTTCGCTCACTCTCGAAATCAAGCATTTTACAGCAGGTTGGAGCAGCCTGTATCTCAGCACAGGAATAAGGTAGGGAAGAATTCTAAGGATCATTTTGACTGCCTCCAGAAGTTAGATCAGATGGCAAATTGGATTTGGTGCTAGGTCTTTCCCTTTAGGTTTTACCCCAACAATGTTTTCATTAGTTTCGCTCACTCTCGAAATCAAGCATTTTACAGCAGGTTGGAGCAGCCTGTATCTCAGCACAGGAATAAGGTAGGGAAGAATTCTAAGGCTCATTTTGACTGCCTCCAGAAGTTAGATCAGATGGCAAATTGGATTTGGTGCTAGGTCTTTCCCTTTAGGTTTTACCCCAACAATGTTTTCATTAGTTTCGCTCACTCTCGAAATCAAGCATTTTACAGCAGGTTGGAGCAGCCTGTATCTCAGCACAGGAATAAGGTAGGGAAGAATTCTAAGGCTCATTTTGACTGCCTCCAGAAGTTAGATCAGATGGCAAATTGGATTTGGTGCTAGGTCTTTCCCTTTAGGTTTTACCCCAACAATGTTTTCATTAGTTTCGCTCACTCTCGAAATCAAGCATTTTACAGCAGGTTGGAGCAGCCTGTATCTCAGCACAGGAATAAGGTAGGGAAGAATTCTAAGGCTCATTTTGACTGCCTCCAGAAGTTAGATCAGATGGCAAATTGGATTTGGTGCTAGGTCTTTCCCTTTAGGTTTTACCCCAACAATGTTTTCATTAGTTTCGCTCACTCTCGAAATCAAGCATTTTACAGCAGGTTGGAGCAGCCTGTATCTCAGCACAGGAATAAGGTAGGGAAGAATTCTAAGGCTCATTTTGACTGCCTCCAGAAGTTAGATCAGATGGCAAATTGGATTTGGTGCTAGGTCTTTCCCTTTAGGTTTTACCCCAACAATGTTTTCATTAGTTTCGCTCACTCTCGAAATCAAGCATTTTACAGCAGGTTGGAGCAGCCTGTATCTCAGCACAGGAATAAGGTAGGGAAGAATTCTAAGGCTCATTTTGACTGCCTCCAGAAGTTAGATCAGATGGCAAATTGGATTTGGTGCTAGGTCTTTCCCTTTAGGTTTTACCCCAACAATGTTTTCATTAGTTTCGCTCACTCTCGAAATCAAGCATTTTACAGCAGGTTGGAGCAGCCTGTATCTCAGCACAGGAATAAGGTAGGGAAGAATTCTAAGGCTCATTTTGACTGCCTCCAGAAGTTAGATCAGATGGCAAATTGGATTTGGTGCTAGGTCTTTCCCTTTAGGTTTTACCCCAACAATGTTTTCATTAGTTTCGCTCACTCTCGAAATCAAGCATTTTACAGCAGGTTGGAGCAGCCTGTATCTCAGCACAGGAATAAGGTAGGGAAGAATTCTAAGGCTCATTTTGACTGCCTCCAGAAGTTAGATCAGATGGCAAATTGGATTTGGTGCTAGGTCTTTCCCTTTAGGTTTTACCCCAACAATGTTTTCATTAGTTTCGCTCACTCTCGAAATCAAGCATTTTACAGCAGGTTGGAGCAGCCTGTATCTCAGCACAGGAATAAGGTAGGGAAGAATTCTAAGGCTCATTTTGACTGCCTCCAGAAGTTAGATCAGATGGCAAATTGGATTTGGTGCTAGGTCTTTCCCTTTAGGTTTTACCCCAACAATGTTTTCATTAGTTTCGCTCACTCTCGAAATCAAGCATTTTACAGCAGGTTGGAGCAGCCTGTATCTCAGCACAGGAATAAGGTAGGGAAGAATTCTAAGGCTCATTTTGACTGCCTCCAGAAGTTAGATCAGATGGCAAATTGGATTTGGTGCTAGGTCTTTCCCTTTAGGTTTTACCCCAACAATGTTTTCATTAGTTTCGCTCACTCTCGAAATCAAGCATTTTACAGCAGTTTGGAGACGCCTGTATCTCAGCACAGGAATAAGGTAGGGAAGAATTCAAATGCTCATTTTGACTGCCTCCAGAAGTTAGATCAGATGGCAAATTGGATTTGGTGCTAGGTCTTTCCCTTTAGGTTTTACCCCAACAATGTTTTCATTAGTTTCGCTCACTCTCGAAATCAAGCATTTTACAGCAGGTTGGAGCAGCCTGTATCTCAGCACAGGAATAAGGTAGGGAAGAATTCTAAGGCTCATTTTGACTGCCTCCAGAAGTTAGATCAGATGGCAAATTGGATTTGGTGCTAGGTCTTTCCCTTTAGGTTTTACCCCAACAATGTTTTCATTAGTTTCGCTCACTCTCGAAATCAAGCATTTTACAGCAGGTTGGAGCAGCCTGTATCTCAGCACAGGAATAAGGTAGGGAAGAATTCTAAGGCTCATTTTGACTGCCTCCAGAAGTTAGATCAGATGGCAAATTGGATTTGGTGCTAGGTCTTTCCCTTTAGGTTTTACCCCAACAATGTTTTCATTAGTTTCGCTCACTCTCGAAATCAAGCATTTTACAGCAGGTTGGAGCAGCCTGTATCTCAGCACAGGAATAAGGTAGGGAAGAATTCTAAGGCTCATTTTGACTGCCTCCAGAAGTTAGATCAGATGGCAAATTGGATTTGGTGCTAGGTCTTTCCCTTTAGGTTTTACCCCAACAATGTTTTCATTAGTTTCGCTCACTCTCGAAATCAAGCATTTTACAGCAGGTTGGAGCAGCCTGTATCTCAGCACAGGAATAAGGTAGGGAAGAATTCTAAGGCTCATTTTGACTGCCTCCAGAAGTTAGATCAGATGGCAAATTGGATTTGGTGCTAGGTCTTTCCCTTTAGGTTTTACCCCAACAATGTTTTCATTAGTTTCGCTCACTCTCGAAATCAAGCATTTTACAGCAGGTTGGAGCAGCCTGTATCTCAGCACAGGAATAAGGTAGGGAAGAATTCTAAGGCTCATTTTGACTGCCTCCAGAAGTTAGATCAGATGGCAAATTGGATTTGGTGCTAGGTCTTTCCCTTTAGGTTTTACCCCAACAATGTTTTCATTAGTTTCGCTCACTCTCGAAATCAAGCATTTTACAGCAGGTTGGAGCAGCCTGTATCTCAGCACAGGAATAAGGTAGGGAAGAATTCTAAGGCTCATTTTGACTGCCTCCAGAAGTTAGATCAGATGGCAAATTGGATTTGGTGCTAGGTCTTTCCCTTTAGGTTTTACCCCAACAATGTTTTCATTAGTTTCGCTCACTCTCGAAATCAAGCATTTTACAGCAGGTTGGAGCAGCCTGTATCTCAGCACAGGAATAAGGTAGGGAAGAATTCTAAGGCTCATTTTGACTGCCTCCAGAAGTTAGATCAGATGGCAAATTGGATTTGGTGCTAGGTCTTTCCCTTTAGGTTTTACCCCAACAATGTTTTCATTAGTTTCGCTCACTCTCGAAATCAAGCATTTTACAGCAGGTTGGAGCAGCCTGTATCTCAGCACAGGAATAAGGTAGGGAAGAATTCTAAGGCTCATTTTGACTGCCTCCAGAAGTTAGATCAGATGGCAAATTGGATTTGGTGCTAGGTCTTTCCCTTTAGGTTTTACCCCAACAATGTTTTCATTAGTTTCGCTCACTCTCGAAATCAAGCATTTTACAGCAGGTTGGAGCAGCCTGTATCTCAGCACAGGAATAAGGTAGGGAAGAATTCTAAGGCTCATTTTGACTGCCTCCAGAAGTTAGATCAGATGGCAAATTGGATTTGGTGCTAGGTCTTTCCCTTTAGGTTTTACCCCAACAATGTTTTCATTAGTTTCGCTCACTCTCGAAATCAAGCATTTTACAGCAGGTTGGAGCAGCCTGTATCTCAGCACAGGAATAAGGTAGGGAAGAATTCTAAGGCTCATTTTGACTGCCTCCAGAAGTTAGATCAGATGGCAAATTGGATTTGGTGCTAGGTCTTTCCCTTTAGGTTTTACCCCAACAATGTTTTCATTAGTTTCGCTCACTCTCGAAATCAAGCATTTTACAGCAGGTTGGAGCAGCCTGTATCTCAGCACAGGAATAAGGTAGGGAAGAATTCTAAGGCTCATTTTGACTGCCTCCAGAAGTTAGATCAGATGGCAAATTGGATTTGGTGCTAGGTCTTTTCCTTTAGGTTTTACCCCAACAATGTTTTCATTAGTTTCGCTCACTCTCGAAATCAAGCATTTTACAGCAGGTTGGAGCAGCCTGTATCTCAGCACAGGAATAAGGTAGGGAAGAATTCTAAGGCTCATTTTGACTGCCTCCAGAAGTTAGATCAGATGGCAAATTGGATTTGGTGCTAGGTCTTTCCCTTTAGGTTTTACCCCAACAATGTTTTCATTAGTTTCGCTCACTCTCGAAATCAAGCATTTTACAGCAGGTTGGAGCAGCCTGTATCTCAGCACAGGAATAAGGTAGGGAAGAATTCTAAGGCTCATTTTGACTGCCTCCAGAAGTTAGATCAGATGGCAAATTGGATTTGGTGCTAGGTCTTTCCCTTTAGGTTTTACCCCAACAATGTTTTCATTAGTTTCGCTCACTCTCGAAATCAAGCATTTTACAGCAGGTTGGAGCAGCCTGTATCTCAGCACAGGAATAAGGTAGGGAAGAATTCTAAGGATCATTTTGACTGCCTCCAGAAGTTAGATCAGATGGCAAATTGGATTTGGTGCTAGGTCTTTCCCTTTAGGTTTTACCCCAACAATGTTTTCATTAGTTTCGCTCACTCTCGAAATCAAGCATTTTACAGCAGGTTGGAGCAGCCTGTATCTCAGCACAGGAATAAGGTAGGGAAGAATTCTAAGGCTCATTTTGACTGCCTCCAGAAGTTAGATCAGATGGCAAATTGGATTTGGTGCTAGGTCTTTCCCTTTAGGTTTTACCCCAACAATGTTTTCATTAGTTTCGCTCACTCTCGAAATCAAGCATTTTACAGCAGGTTGGAGCAGCCTGTATCTCAGCACAGGAATAAGGTAGGGAAGAATTCTAAGGATCATATTGACTACCTCCAGAAGTTAGATCAGATGGCAAATTGGATTTGGTGCTAGGTCTTTCCCTTTAGGTTTTACCCCAACAATGTTTTCATTAGTTTCGCTCACTCTCGAAATCAAGCATTTTACAGCAGGTTGGAGCAGCCTGTATCTCAGCACAGGAATAAGGTAGGGAAGAATTCTAAGGCTCATTTTGACTGCCTCCAGAAGTTAGATCAGATGGCAAATTGGATTTGGTGCTAGGTCTTTCCCTTTAGGTTTTACCCCAACAATGTTTTCATTAGTTTCGCTCACTCTCGAAATCAAGCATTTTACAGCAGGTTGGAGCAGCCTGTATCTCAGCACAGGAATAAGGTAGGGAAGAATTCTAAGGCTCATTTTGACTGCCTCCAGAAGTTAGATCAGATGGCAAATTGGATTTGGTGCTAGGTCTTTCCCTTTAGGTTTTACCCCAACAATGTTTTCATTAGTTTCGCTCACTCTCGAAATCAAGCATTTTACAGCAGGTTGGAGCAGCCTGTATCTCAGCACAGGAATAAGGTAGGGAAGAATTCTAAGGCTCATTTTGACTGCCTCCAGAAGTTAGATCAGATGGCAAATTGGATTTGGTGCTAGGTCTTTCCCTTTAGGTTTTACCCCAACAATGTTTTCATTAGTTTCGCTCACTCTCGAAATCAAGCATTTTACAGCAGGTTGGAGCAGCCTGTATCTCAGCACAGGAATAAGGTAGGGAAGAATTCTAAGGCTCATTTTGACTGCCTCCAGAAGTTAGATCAGATGGCAAATTGGATTTGGTGCTATGTCTTTCCCTTTAGGTTTTACCCCAACAATGTTTTCATTAGTTTCGCTCACTCTCGAAATCAAGCATTTTACAGCAGGTTGGAGCAGCCTGTATCTCAGCACAGGAATAAGGTAGGGAAGAATTCTAAGGCTCATTTTGACTGCCTCCAGAAGTTAGATCAGATGGCAAATTGGATTTGGTGCTAGGTCTTTCCCTTTAGGTTTTACCCCAACAATGTTTTCATTAGTTTCGCTCACTCTCGAAATCAAGCATTTTACAGCAGGTTGGAGCAGCCTGTATCTCAGCACAGGAATAAGGTAGGGAAGAATTCTAAGGCTCATTTTGACTGCCTCCAGAAGTTAGATCAGATGGCAAATTGGATTTGGTGCTAGGTCTTTCCCTTTAGGTTTTACCCCAACAATGTTTTCATTAGTTTCGCTCACTCTCGAAATCAAGCATTTTACAGCAGGTTGGAGCAGCCTGTATCTCAGCACAGGAATAAGGTAGGGAAGAATTCTAAGGCTCATTTTGACTGCCTCCAGAAGTTAGATCAGATGGCAAATTGGATTTGGTGCTAGGTCTTTCCCTTTAGGTTTTACCCCAACAATGTTTTCATTAGTTTCGCTCACTCTCGAAATCAAGCATTTTACAGCAGGTTGGAGCAGCCTGTATCTCAGCACAGGAATAAGGTAGGGAAGAATTCTAAGGCTCATTTTGACTGCCTCCAGAAGTTAGATCAGATGGCAAATTGGATTTGGTGCTAGGTCTTTCCCTTTAGGTTTTACCCCAACAATGTTTTCATTAGTTTCGCTCACTCTCGAAATCAAGCATTTTACAGCAGGTTGGAGCAGCCTGTATCTCAGCACAGGAATAAGGTAGGGAAGAATTCTAAGGCTCATTTTGACTGCCTCCAGAAGTTAGATCAGATGGCAAATTGGATTTGGTGCTAGGTCTTTCCCTTTAGGTTTTACCCCAACAATGTTTTCATTAGTTTCGCTCACTCTCGAAATCAAGCATTTTACAGCAGGTTGGAGCAGCCTGTATCTCAGCACAGGAATAAGGTAGGGAAGAATTCTAAGGCTCATTTTGACTGCCTCCAGAAGTTAGATCAGATGGCAAATTGGATTTGGTGCTAGGTCTTTCCCTTTAGGTTTTACCCCAACAATGTTTTCATTAGTTTCGCTCACTCTCGAAATCAAGCATTTTACAGCAGGTTGGAGCAGCCTGTATCTCAGCACAGGAATAAGGTAGGGAAGAATTCTAAGGCTCATTTTGACTGCCTCCAGAAGTTAGATCAGATGGCAAATTGGATTTGGTGCTAGGTCTTTCCCTTTAGGTTTTACCCCAACAATGTTTTCATTAGTTTCGCTCACTCTCGAAATCAAGCATTTTACAGCAGGTTGGAGCAGCCTGTATCTCAGCACAGGAATAAGGTAGGGAAGAATTCTAAGGCTCATTTTGACTGCCTCCAGAAGTTAGATCAGATGGCAAATTGGATTTGGTGCTAGGTCTTTCCCTTTAGGTTTTACCCCAACAATGTTTTCATTAGTTTCGCTCACTCTCGAAATCAAGCATTTTACAGCAGGTTGGAGCAGCCTGTATCTCAGCACAGGAATAAGGTAGGGAAGAATTCTAAGGCTCATTTTGACTGCCTCCAGAAGTTAGATCAGATGGCAAATTGGATTTGGTGCTAGGTCTTTCCCTTTAGGTTTTACCCCAACAATGTTTTCATTAGTTTCGCTCACTCTCGAAATCAAGCATTTTACAGCAGGTTGGAGCAGCCTGTATCTCAGCACAGGAATAAGGTAGGGAAGAATTCTAAGGATCATATTGACTACCTCCAGAAGTTAGATCAGATGGCAAATTGGATTTGGTGCTAGGTCTTTCCCTTTAGGTTTTACCCCAACAATGTTTTCATTAGTTTCGCTCACTCTCGAAATCAAGCATTTTACAGCAGGTTGGAGCAGCCTGTATCTCAGCACAGGAATAAGGTAGGGAAGAATTCTAAGGCTCATTTTGACTGCCTCCAGAAGTTAGATCAGATGGCAAATTGGATTTGGTGCTAGGTCTTTCCCTTTAGGTTTTACCCCAACAATGTTTTCATTAGTTTCGCTCACTCTCGAAATCAAGCATTTTACAGCAGGTTGGAGCAGCCTGTATCTCAGCACAGGAATAAGGTAGGGAAGAATTCTAAGGCTCATTTTGACTGCCTCCAGAAGTTAGATCAGATGGCAAATTGGATTTGGTGCTAGGTCTTTCCCTTTAGGTTTTACCCCAACAATGTTTTCATTAGTTTCGCTCACTCTCGAAATCAAGCATTTTACAGCAGGTTGGAGCAGCCTGTATCTCAGCACAGGAATAAGGTAGGGAAGAATTCTAAGGCTCATTTTGACTGCCTCCAGAAGTTAGATCAGATGGCAAATTGGATTTGGTGCTAGGTCTTTCCCTTTAGGTTTTACCCCAACAATGTTTTCATTAGTTTCGCTCACTCTCGAAATCAAGCATTTTACAGCAGGTTGGAGCAGCCTGTATCTCAGCACAGGAATAAGGTAGGGAAGAATTCTAAGGCTCATTTTGACTGCCTCCAGAAGTTAGATCAGATGGCAAATTGGATTTGGTGCTAGGTCTTTCCCTTTAGGTTTTACCCCAACAATGTTTTCATTAGTTTCGCTCACTCTCGAAATCAAGCATTTTACAGCAGGTTGGAGCAGCCTGTATCTCAGCACAGGAATAAGGTAGGGAAGAATTCTAAGGATCATATTGACTACCTCCAGAAGTTAGATCAGATGGCAAATTGGATTTGGTGCTAGGTCTTTCCCTTTAGGTTTTACCCCAACAATGTTTTCATTAGTTTCGCTCACTCTCGAAATCAAGCATTTTACAGCAGGTTGGAGCAGCCTGTATCTCAGCACAGGAATAAGGTAGGGAAGAATTCTAAGGCTCATTTTGACTGCCTCCAGAAGTTAGATCAGATGGCAAATTGGATTTGGTGCTAGGTCTTTCCCTTTAGGTTTTACCCCAACAATGTTTTCATTAGTTTCGCTCACTCTCGAAATCAAGCATTTTACAGCAGGTTGGAGCAGCCTGTATCTCAGCACAGGAATAAGGTAGGGAAGAATTCTAAGGCTCATTTTGACTGCCTCCAGAAGTTAGATCAGATGGCAAATTGGATTTGGTGCTAGGTCTTTCCCTTTAGGTTTTACCCCAACAATGTTTTCATTAGTTTCGCTCACTCTCGAAATCAAGCATTTTACAGCAGGTTGGAGCAGCCTGTATCTCAGCACAGGAATAAGGTAGGGAAGAATTCTAAGGCTCATTTTGACTGCCTCCAGAAGTTAGATCAGATGGCAAATTGGATTTGGTGCTAGGTCTTTCCCTTTAGGTTTTACCCCAACAATGTTTTCATTAGTTTCGCTCACTCTCGAAATCAAGCATTTTACAGCAGGTTGGAGCAGCCTGTATCTCAGCACAGGAATAAGGTAGGGAAGAATTCTAAGGCTCATTTTGACTGCCTCCAGAAGTTAGATCAGATGGCAAATTGGATTTGGTGCTATGTCTTTCCCTTTAGGTTTTACCCCAACAATGTTTTCATTAGTTTCGCTCACTCTCGAAATCAAGCATTTTACAGCAGGTTGGAGCAGCCTGTATCTCAGCACAGGAATAAGGTAGGGAAGAATTCTAAGGCTCATTTTGACTGCCTCCAGAAGTTAGATCAGATGGCAAATTGGATTTGGTGCTAGGTCTTTCCCTTTAGGTTTTACCCCAACAATGTTTTCATTAGTTTCGCTCACTCTCGAAATCAAGCATTTTACAGCAGGTTGGAGCAGCCTGTATCTCAGCACAGGAATAAGGTAGGGAAGAATTCTAAGGCTCATTTTGACTGCCTCCAGAAGTTAGATCAGATGGCAAATTGGATTTGGTGCTAGGTCTTTCCCTTTAGGTTTTACCCCAACAATGTTTTCATTAGTTTCGCTCACTCTCGAAATCAAGCATTTTACAGCAGGTTGGAGCAGCCTGTATCTCAGCACAGGAATAAGGTAGGGAAGAATTCTAAGGCTCATTTTGACTGCCTCCAGAAGTTAGATCAGATGGCAAATTGGATTTGGTGCTAGGTCTTTCCCTTTAGGTTTTACCCCAACAATGTTTTCATTAGTTTCGCTCACTCTCGAAATCAAGCATTTTACAGCAGGTTGGAGCAGCCTGTATCTCAGCACAGGAATAAGGTAGGGAAGAATTCTAAGGCTCATTTTGACTGCCTCCAGAAGTTAGATCAGATGGCAAATTGGATTTGGTGCTAGGTCTTTCCCTTTAGGTTTTACCCCAACAATGTTTTCATTAGTTTCGCTCACTCTCGAAATCAAGCATTTTACAGCAGGTTGGAGCAGCCTGTATCTCAGCACAGGAATAAGGTAGGGAAGAATTCTAAGGCTCATTTTGACTGCCTCCAGAAGTTAGATCAGATGGCAAATTGGATTTGGTGCTAGGTCTTTCCCTTTAGGTTTTACCCCAACAATGTTTTCATTAGTTTCGCTCACTCTCGAAATCAAGCATTTTACAGCAGGTTGGAGCAGCCTGTATCTCAGCACAGGAATAAGGTAGGGAAGAATTCTAAGGATCATATTGACTACCTCCAGAAGTTAGATCAGATGGCAAATTGGATTTGGTGCTAGGTCTTTCCCTTTAGGTTTTACCCCAACAATGTTTTCATTAGTTTCGCTCACTCTCGAAATCAAGCATTTTACAGCAGGTTGGAGCAGCCTGTATCTCAGCACAGGAATAAGGTAGGGAAGAATTCTAAGGCTCATTTTGACTGCCTCCAGAAGTTAGATCAGATGGCAAATTGGATTTGGTGCTAGGTCTTTCCCTTTAGGTTTTACCCCAACAATGTTTTCATTAGTTTCGCTCACTCTCGAAATCAAGCATTTTACAGCAGGTTGGAGCAGCCTGTATCTCAGCACAGGAATAAGGTAGGGAAGAATTCTAAGGCTCATTTTGACTGCCTCCAGAAGTTAGATCAGATGGCAAATTGGATTTGGTGCTAGGTCTTTCCCTTTAGGTTTTACCCCAACAATGTTTTCATTAGTTTCGCTCACTCTCGAAATCAAGCATTTTACAGCAGGTTGGAGCAGCCTGTATCTCAGCACAGGAATAAGGTAGGGAAGAATTCTAAGGCTCATTTTGACTGCCTCCAGAAGTTAGATCAGATGGCAAATTGGATTTGGTGCTAGGTCTTTCCCTTTAGGTTTTACCCCAACAATGTTTTCATTAGTTTCGCTCACTCTCGAAATCAAGCATTTTACAGCAGGTTGGAGCAGCCTGTATCTCAGCACAGGAATAAGGTAGGGAAGAATTCTAAGGCTCATTTTGACTGCCTCCAGAAGTTAGATCAGATGGCAAATTGGATTTGGTGCTAGGTCTTTCCCTTTAGGTTTTACCCCAACAATGTTTTCATTAGTTTCGCTCACTCTCGAAATCAAGCATTTTACAGCAGGTTGGAGCAGCCTGTATCTCAGCACAGGAATAAGGTAGGGAAGAATTCTAAGGCTCATTTTGACTGCCTCCAGAAGTTAGATCAGATGGCAAATTGGATTTGGTGCTAGGTCTTTCCCTTTAGGTTTTACCCCAACAATGTTTTCATTAGTTTCGCTCACTCTCGAAATCAAGCATTTTACAGCAGGTTGGAGCAGCCTGTATCTCAGCACAGGAATAAGGTAGGGAAGAATTCTAAGGCTCATTTTGACTGCCTCCAGAAGTTAGATCAGATGGCAAATTGGATTTGGTGCTAGGTCTTTCCCTTTAGGTTTTACCCCAACAATGTTTTCATTAGTTTCGCTCACTCTCGAAATCAAGCATTTTACAGCAGGTTGGAGCAGCCTGTATCTCAGCACAGGAATAAGGTAGGGAAGAATTCTAAGGCTCATTTTGACTGCCTCCAGAAGTTAGATCAGATGGCAAATTGGATTTGGTGCTAGGTCTTTCCCTTTAGGTTTTACCCCAACAATGTTTTCATTAGTTTCGCTCACTCTCGAAATCAAGCATTTTACAGCAGGTTGGAGCAGCCTGTATCTCAGCACAGGAATAAGGTAGGGAAGAATTCTAAGGCTCATTTTGACTGCCTCCAGAAGTTAGATCAGATGGCAAATTGGATTTGGTGCTAGGTCTTTCCCTTTAGGTTTTACCCCAACAATGTTTTCATTAGTTTCGCTCACTCTCGAAATCAAGCATTTTACAGCAGTTTGGAGACGCCTGTATCTCAGCACAGGAATAAGGTAGGGAAGAATTCTAAGGCTCATTTTGACTGCCTCCAGAAGTTAGATCAGATGGCAAATTGGATTTGGTGCTAGGTCTTTCCCTTTAGGTTTTACCCCAACAATGTTTTCATTAGTTTCGCTCACTCTCGAAATCAAGCATTTTACAGCAGGTTGGAGCAGCCTGTATCTCAGCACAGGAATAAGGTAGGGAAGAATTCTAAGGCTCATTTTGACTGCCTCCAGAAGTTAGATCAGATGGCAAATTGGATTTGGTGCTAGGTCTTTCCCTTTAGGTTTTACCCCAACAATGTTTTCATTAGTTTCGCTCACTCTCGAAATCAAGCATTTTACAGCAGGTTGGAGCAGCCTGTATCTCAGCACAGGAATAAGGTAGGGAAGAATTCTAAGGATCATTTTGACTGCCTCCAGAAGTTAGAACAGATGGCAAATTGGATTTGGTGCTAGGTCTTTCCCTTTAGGTTTTACCCCAACAATGTTTTCATTAGTTTCGCTCACTCTCGAAATCAAGCATTTTACAGCAGGTTGGAGCAGCCTGTATCTCAGCACAGGAATAAGGTAGGGAAGAATTCAAAGGCTCATTTTGACTGCCTCCAGAAGTTAGATCAGATGGCAAATTGGATTTGGTGCTAGGTCTTTCCCTTTAGGTTTTACCCCAACAATGTTTTCATTAGTTTCGCTCACTCTCGAAATCAAGCATTTTACAGCAGGTTGGAGCAGCCTGTATCTCAGCACAGGAATAAGGTAGGGAAGAATTCTAAGGCTCATTTTGACTGCCTCCAGAAGTTAGATCAGATGGCAAATTGGATTTGGTGCTAGGTCTTTCCCTTTAGGTTTTACCCCAACAATGTTTTCATTAGTTTCGCTCACTCTCGAAATCAAGCATTTTACAGCAGGTTGGAGCAGCCTGTATCTCAGCACAGGAATAAGGTAGGGAAGAATTCTAAGGCTCATTTTGACTGCCTCCAGAAGTTAGATCAGATGGCAAATTGGATTTGGTGCTAGGTCTTTCCCTTTAGGTTTTACCCCAACAATGTTTTCATTAGTTTCGCTCACTCTCGAAATCAAGCATTTTACAGCAGGTTGGAGCAGCCTGTATCTCAGCACAGGAATAAGGTAGGGAAGAATTCTAAGGCTCATTTTGACTGCCTCCAGAAGTTAGATCAGATGGCAAATTGGATTTGGTGCTAGGTCTTTCCCTTTAGGTTTTACCCCAACAATGTTTTCATTAGTTTCGCTCACTCTCGAAATCAAGCATTTTACAGCAGGTTGGAGCAGCCTGTATCTCAGCACAGGAATAAGGTAGGGAAGAATTCTAAGGCTCATTTTGACTGCCTCCAGAAGTTAGATCAGATGGCAAATTGGATTTGGTGCTAGGTCTTTCCCTTTAGGTTTTACCCCAACAATGTTTTCATTAGTTTCGCTCACTCTCGAAATCAAGCATTTTACAGCAGGTTGGAGCAGCCTGTATCTCAGCACAGGAATAAGGTAGGGAAGAATTCTAAGGATCATTTTGACTGCCTCCAGAAGTTAGATCAGATGGCAAATTGGATTTGGTGCTAGGTCTTTCCCTTTAGGTTTTACCCCAACAATGTTTTCATTAGTTTCGCTCACTCTCGAAATCAAGCATTTTACAGCAGGTTGGAGCAGCCTGTATCTCAGCACAGGAATAAGGTAGGGAAGAATTCTAAGGCTCATTTTGACTGCCTCCAGAAGTTAGATCAGATGGCAAATTGGATTTGGTGCTAGGTCTTTCCCTTTAGGTTTTACCCCAACAATGTTTTCATTAGTTTCGCTCACTCTCGAAATCAAGCATTTTACAGCAGGTTGGAGCAGCCTGTATCTCAGCACAGGAATAAGGTAGGGAAGAATTCTAAGGCTCATTTTGACTGCCTCCAGAAGTTAGATCAGATGGCAAATTGGATTTGGTGCTAGGTCTTTCCCTTTAGGTTTTACCCCAACAATGTTTTCATTAGTTTCGCTCACTCTCGAAATCAAGCATTTTACAGCAGGTTGGAGCAGCCTGTATCTCAGCACAGGAATAAGGTAGGGAAGAATTCTAAGGCTCATTTTGACTGCCTCCAGAAGTTAGATCAGATGGCAAATTGGATTTGGTGCTAGGTCTTTCCCTTTAGGTTTTACCCCAACAATGTTTTCATTAGTTTCGCTCACTCTCGAAATCAAGCATTTTACAGCAGGTTGGAGCAGCCTGTATCTCAGCACAGGAATAAGGTAGGGAAGAATTCTAAGGCTCATTTTGACTGCCTCCAGAAGTTAGATCAGATGGCAAATTGGATTTGGTGCTAGGTCTTTCCCTTTAGGTTTTACCCCAACAATGTTTTCATTAGTTTCGCTCACTCTCGAAATCAAGCATTTTACAGCAGGTTGGAGCAGCCTGTATCTCAGCACAGGAATAAGGTAGGGAAGAATTCTAAGGATCATTTTGACTGCCTCCAGAAGTTAGATCAGATGGCAAATTGGATTTGGTGCTAGGTCTTTCCTTTTAGGTTTTACCCCAACAATGTTTTCATTAGTTTCGCTCACTCTCGAAATCAAGCATTTTACAGCAGGTTGGAGCAGCCTGTATCTCAGCACAGAAATAAGGTAGGGAAGAATTATAAGGATCATTTTGACTGCCTCCAGAAGTTAGATCAGATGGCAAATTGGATTTGGTGCTAGGTCTTTCCCTTTAGGTTTTACCCCAACAATGTTTTCATTAGTTTCGCTCACTCTCGAAATCAAGCATTTTACAGCAGGTTGGAGCAGCCTGTATCTCAGCACAGGAATAAGGTAGGGAAGAATTCTAAGGCTCATTTTGACTGCCTCCAGAAGTTAGATCAGATGGCAAATTGGATTTGGTGCTAGGTCTTTCCTTTTAGGTTTTACCCCAACAATGTTTTCATTAGTTTCGCTCACTCTCGAAATCAAGCATTTTACAGCAGGTTGGAGCAGCCTGTATCTCAGCACAGGAATAAGGTAGGGAAGAATTCTAAGGCTCATTTTGACTGCCTCCAGAAGTTAGATCAGATGGCAAATTGGATTTGGTGCTAGGTCTTTCCCTTTAGGTTTTACCCCAACAATGTTTTCATTAGTTTCGCTCACTCTCGAAATCAAGCATTTTACAGCAGGTTGGAGCAGCCTGTATCTCAGCACAGGAATAAGGTAGGGAAGAATTCTAAGGCTCATTTTGACTGCCTCCAGAAGTTAGATCAGATGGCAAATTGGATTTGGTGCTAGGTCTTTCCCTTTAGGTTTTACCCCAACAATGTTTTCATTAGTTTCGCTCACTCTCGAAATCAAGCATTTTACAGCAGTTTGGAGACGCCTGTATCTCAGCACAGGAATAAGGTAGGGAAGAATTCTAAGGCTCATTTTGACTGCCTCCAGAAGTTAGATCAGATGGCAAATTGGATTTGGTGCTAGGTCTTTCCCTTTAGGTTTTACCCCAACAATGTTTTCATTAGTTTCGCTCACTCTCGAAATCAAGCATTTTACAGCAGGTTGGAGCAGCCTGTATCTCAGCACAGGAATAAGGTAGGGAAGAATTCTAAGGCTCATTTTGACTGCCTCCAGAAGTTAGATCAGATGGCAAATTGGATTTGGTGCTAGGTCTTTCCCTTTAGGTTTTACCCCAACAATGTTTTCATTAGTTTCGCTCACTCTCGAAATCAAGCATTTTACAGCAGGTTGGAGCAGCCTGTATCTCAGCACAGGAATAAGGTAGGGAAGAATTCTAAGGCTCATTTTGACTGCCTCCAGAAGTTAGATCAGATGGCAAATTGGATTTGGTGCTAGGTCTTTCCCTTTAGGTTTTACCCCAACAATGTTTTCATTAGTTTCGCTCACTCTCGAAATCAAGCATTTTACAGCAGGTTGGAGCAGCCTGTATCTCAGCACAGGAATAAGGTAGGGAAGAATTCTAAGGCTCATTTTGACTGCCTCCAGAAGTTAGATCAGATGGCAAATTGGATTTGGTGCTAGGTCTTTCCCTTTAGGTTTTACCCCAACAATGTTTTCATTAGTTTCGCTCACTCTCGAAATCAAGCATTTTACAGCAGGTTGGAGCAGCCTGTATCTCAGCACAGGAATAAGGTAGGGAAGAATTCTAAGGCTCATTTTGACTGCCTCCAGAAGTTAGATCAGATGGCAAATTGGATTTGGTGCTAGGTCTTTCCCTTTAGGTTTTACCCCAACAATGTTTTCATTAGTTTCGCTCACTCTCGAAATCAAGCATTTTACAGCAGGTTGGAGCAGCCTGTATCTCAGCACAGGAATAAGGTAGGGAAGAATTCTAAGGATCATTTTGACTGCCTCCAGAAGTTAGAACAGATGGCAAATTGGATTTGGTGCTAGGTCTTTCCCTTTAGGTTTTACCCCAACAATGTTTTCATTAGTTTCGCTCACTCTCGAAATCAAGCATTTTACAGCAGGTTGGAGCAGCCTGTATCTCAGCACAGGAATAAGGTAGGGAAGAATTCAAAGGCTCATTTTGACTGCCTCCAGAAGTTAGATCAGATGGCAAATTGGATTTGGTGCTAGGTCTTTCCCTTTAGGTTTTACCCCAACAATGTTTTCATTAGTTTCGCTCACTCTCGAAATCAAGCATTTTACAGCAGGTTGGAGCAGCCTGTATCTCAGCACAGGAATAAGGTAGGGAAGAATTCTAAGGCTCATTTTGACTGCCTCCAGAAGTTAGATCAGATGGCAAATTGGATTTGGTGCTAGGTCTTTCCCTTTAGGTTTTACCCCAACAATGTTTTCATTAGTTTCGCTCACTCTCGAAATCAAGCATTTTACAGCAGGTTGGAGCAGCCTGTATCTCAGCACAGGAATAAGGTAGGGAAGAATTCTAAGGATCATTTTGACTGCCTCCAGAAGTTAGATCAGATGGCAAATTGGATTTGGTGCTAGGTCTTTCCCTTTAGGTTTTACCCCAACAATGTTTTCATTAGTTTCGCTCACTCTCGAAATCAAGCATTTTACAGCAGGTTGGAGCAGCCTGTATCTCAGCACAGGAATAAGGTAGGGAAGAATTCTAAGGCTCATTTTGACTGCCTCCAGAAGTTAGATCAGATGGCAAATTGGATTTGGTGCTAGGTCTTTCCCTTTAGGTTTTACCCCAACAATGTTTTCATTAGTTTCGCTCACTCTCGAAATCAAGCATTTTACAGCAGGTTGGAGCAGCCTGTATCTCAGCACAGGAATAAGGTAGGGAAGAATTCTAAGGATCATTTTGACTGCCTCCAGAAGTTAGATCAGATGGCAAATTGGATTTGGTGCTAGGTCTTTCCCTTTAGGTTTTACCCCAACAATGTTTTCATTAGTTTCGCTCACTCTCGAAATCAAGCATTTTACAGCAGGTTGGAGCAGCCTGTATCTCAGCACAGGAATAAGGTAGGGAAGAATTCTAAGGCTCATTTTGACTGCCTCCAGAAGTTAGATCAGATGGCAAATTGGATTTGGTGCTAGGTCTTTCCCTTTAGGTTTTACCCCAACAATGTTTTCATTAGTTTCGCTCACTCTCGAAATCAAGCATTTTACAGCAGGTTGGAGCAGCCTGTATCTCAGCACAGGAATAAGGTAGGGAAGAATTCTAAGGCTCATTTTGACTGCCTCCAGAAGTTAGATCAGATGGCAAATTGGATTTGGTGCTAGGTCTTTCCCTTTAGGTTTTACCCCAACAATGTTTTCATTAGTTTCGCTCACTCTCGAAATCAAGCATTTTACAGCAGGTTGGAGCAGCCTGTATCTCAGCACAGGAATAAGGTAGGGAAGAATTCTAAGGCTCATTTTGACTGCCTCCAGAAGTTAGATCAGATGGCAAATTGGATTTGGTGCTAGGTCTTTCCCTTTAGGTTTTACCCCAACAATGTTTTCATTAGTTTCGCTCACTCTCGAAATCAAGCATTTTACAGCAGGTTGGAGCAGCCTGTATCTCAGCACAGGAATAAGGTAGGGAAGAATTCTAAGGATCATTTTGACTGCCTCCAGAAGTTAGATCAGATGGCAAATTGGATTTGGTGCTAGGTCTTTCCTTTTAGGTTTTACCCCAACAATGTTTTCATTAGTTTCGCTCACTCTCGAAATCAAGCATTTTACAGCAGGTTGGAGCAGCCTGTATCTCAGCACAGAAATAAGGTAGGGAAGAATTATAAGGATCATTTTGACTGCCTCCAGAAGTTAGATCAGATGGCAAATTGGATTTGGTGCTAGGTCTTTCCCTTTAGGTTTTACCCCAACAATGTTTTCATTAGTTTCGCTCACTCTCGAAATCAAGCATTTTACAGCAGGTTGGAGCAGCCTGTATCTCAGCACAGGAATAAGGTAGGGAAGAATTCTAAGGCTCATTTTGACTGCCTCCAGAAGTTAGATCAGATGGCAAATTGGATTTGGTGCTAGGTCTTTCCTTTTAGGTTTTACCCCAACAATGTTTTCATTAGTTTCGCTCACTCTCGAAATCAAGCATTTTACAGCAGGTTGGAGCAGCCTGTATCTCAGCACAGGAATAAGGTAGGGAAGAATTCTAAGGATCATTTTGACTGCCTCCAGAAGTTAGATCAGATGGCAAATTGGATTTGGTGCTAGGTCTTTCCCTTTAGGTTTTACCCCAACAATGTTTTCATTAGTTTCGCTCACTCTCGAAATCAAGCATTTTACAGCAGGTTGGAGCAGCCTGTATCTCAGCACAGGAATAAGGTAGGGAAGAATTCTAAGGCTCATTTTGACTGCCTCCAGAAGTTAGATCAGATGGCAAATTGGATTTGGTGCTAGGTCTTTCCCTTTAGGTTTTACCCCAACAATGTTTTCATTAGTTTCGCTCACTCTCGAAATCAAGCATTTTACAGCAGGTTGGAGCAGCCTGTATCTCAGCACAGGAATAAGGTAGGGAAGAATTCTAAGGCTCATTTTTACTGCCTCCAGAAGTTAGATCAGATGGCAAATTGGATTTGGTGCTAGGTCTTTCCCTTTAGGTTTTACCCCAACAATGTTTTCATTAGTTTCGCTCACTCTCGAAATCAAGCATTTTACAGCAGGTTGGAGCAGCCTGTATCTCAGCACAGGAATAAGGTAGGGAAGAATTCTAAGGCTCATTTTGACTGCCTCCAGAAGTTAGATCAGATGGCAAATTGGATTTGGTGCTAGGTCTTTCCCTTTAGGTTTTACCCCAACAATGTTTTCATTAGTTTCGCTCACTCTCGAAATCAAGCATTTTACAGCAGGTTGGAGCAGCCTGTATCTCAGCACAGGAATAAGGTAGGGAAGAATTCTAAGGCTCATTTTGACTGCCTCCAGAAGTTAGATCAGATGGCAAATTGGATTTGGTGCTAGGTCTTTCCCTTTAGGTTTTACCCCAACAATGTTTTCATTAGTTTCGTTCACTCTCGAAATCAAGCATTTTACAGCAGGTTGGAGCAGCCTGTATCTCAGCACAGGAATAAGGTAGGGAAGAATTCTAAGGCTCATTTTGACTGCCTCCAGAAGTTAGATCAGATGGCAAATTGGATTTGGTGCTAGGTCTTTCCTTTAGGTTTTACCCCAACAATGTTTTCATTAGTTTCGCTCACTCTCGAAATCAAGCATTTTACAGCAGGTTGGAGCAGCCTGTATCTCAGCACAGGAATAAGGTAGGGAAGAATTCTAAAGATCATTTTGACTGCCTCCAGAAGTTAGATCAGATGGCAAATTGGATTTGGTGCTAGGTCTTTCCCTTTAGGTTTTACCCCAACAATGTTTTCATTAGTTTCGCTCACTCTCGAAATCAAGCATTTTACAGCAGGTTGGAGCAGCCTGTATCTCAGCACAGGAATAAGGTAGGGAAGAATTCTAAGGCTCATTTTGACTGCCTCCAGAAGTTAGATCAGATGGCAAATTGGATTTGGTGCTAGGTCTTTCCCTTTAGGTTTTACCCCAACAATGTTTTCATTAGTTTCGCTCACTCTCGAAATCAAGCATTTTACAGCAGGTTGGAGCAGCCTGTATCTCAGCACAGGAATAAGGTAGGGAAGAATTCTAAGGCTCATTTTGACTGCCTCCAGAAGTTAGATCAGATGGCAAATTGGATTTGGTGCTAGGTCTTTCCCTTTAGGTTTTACCCCAACAATGTTTTCATTAGTTTCGCTCACTCTCGAAATCAAGCATTTTACAGCAGGTTGGAGCAGCCTGTATCTCAGCACAGGAATAAGGTAGGAAGAATTCTAAGGATCATTTTGACTGCCTCCAGAAGTTAGATCAGATGGCAAATTGGATTTGGTGCTAGGTCTTTCCCTTTAGGTTTTACCCCAACAATGTTTTCATTAGTTTCGCTCACTCTCGAAATCAAGCATTTTACAGCAGGTTGGAGCAGCCTGTATCTCAGCACAGGAATAAGGTAGGGAAGAATTCTAAGGCTCATTTTGACTGCCTCCAGAAGTTAGATCAGATGGCAAATTGGATTTGGTGCTAGGTCTTTCCCTTTAGGTTTTACCCAACAATGTTTTCATTAGTTTCGCTCACTCTCGAAATCAAGCATTTTACAGCAGGTTGGAGCAGCCTGTATCTCAGCACAGGAATAAGGTAGGGAAGAATTCTAAGGCTCATTTTGACTGCCTCCAGAAGTTAGATCAGATGGCAAATTGGATTTGGTGCTAGGTCTTTCCCTTTAGGTTTTACCCCAACAATGTTTTCATTAGTTTCGCTCAATCTGGAAATCATGCATTTTACAGCAGGTTGGAGCAGCCTGTATCTCAGCACAGGAATAAGGTAGGGAAGAATTCTAAGGCTCATTTTGACTGCCTCCAGAAGTTAGATCAGATGGCAAATTGGATTTGGTGCTAGGTCTTTCCTTTAGGTTTTACCCCAACAATGTTTTCATTAGTTTCGCTCACTCTCGAAATCAAGCATTTTACAGCAGGTTGGAGCAGCCTGTATCTCAGCACAGGAATAAGGTAGGGAAGAATTCTAAGGCTCATTTTGACTGCCTCCAGAAGTTAGATCAGATGGCAAATTGGATTTGGTGCTAGGTCTTTCCCTTTAGGTTTTACCCCAACAATGTTTTCATTAGTTTCGCTCACTCTCGAAATCAAGCATTTTACAGCAGGTTGGAGCAGCCTGTATCTCAGCACAGGAATAAGGTAGGGAAGAATTCTAAGGCTCATTTTGACTGCCTCCAGAAGTTAGATCAGATGGCAAATTGGATTTGGTGCTAGGTCTTTCCTTTTAGGTTTTACCCCAACAATGTTTTCATTAGTTTCGCTCACTCTCGAAATCAAGCATTTTACAGCAGGTTGGAGCAGCCTGTATCTCAGCACAGAAATAAGGTAGGGAAGAATTCTAAGGCTCATTTTGACTGCCTCCAGAAGTTAGATCAGATGGCAAATTGGATTTGGTGCTAGGTCTTTCCCTTTAGGTTTTACCCCAACAATGTTTTCATTAGTTTCGCTCACTCTCGAAATCAAGCATTTTACAGCAGGTTGGAGCAGCCTGTATCTCAGCACAGGAATAAGGTAGGGAAGAATTCTAAGGCTCATTTTGACTGCCTCCAGAAGTTAGATCAAATGGCAAATTGGATTTGGTGCTAGGTCTTTCCTTTTAGGTTTTACCCCAACAATGTTTTCATTAGTTTCGCTCACTCTCGAAATCAAGCATTTTACAGCAGGTTGGAGCAGCCTGTATCTCAGCACAGGAATAAGGTAGGGAAGAATTCTAAGGCTCATTTTGACTGCCTCCAGAAGTTAGATCAGATGGCAAATTGGATTTGGTGCTAGGTCTTTCCCTTTAGGTTTTACCCCAACAATGTTTTCATTAGTTTCGCTCACTCTCGAAATCAAGCATTTTACAGCAGGTTGGAGCAGCCTGTATCTCAGCACAGGAATAAGGTAGGGAAGAATTCTAAGGCTCATTTTGACTGCCTCCAGAAGTTAGATCAGATGGCAAATTGGATTTGGTGCTAGGTCTTTCCCTTTAGGTTTTACCCCAACAATGTTTTCATTAGTTTCGCTCACTCTCGAAATCAAGCATTTTACAGCAGGTTGGAGCAGCCTGTATCTCAGCACAGGAATAAGGTAGGGAAGAATTCTAAGGATCATTTTGACTGCCTCCAGAAGTTAGATCAGATGGCAAATTGGATTTGGTGCTAGGTCTTTCCCTTTAGGTTTTACCCCAACAATGTTTTCATTAGTTTCGCTCCACTCTCGAAATCAAGCATTTTACAGCAGTTTGGAGACGCCTGTATCTCAGCACAGGAATAAGGTAGGGAAGAATTCTAAGGCTCATTTTGACTGCCTCCAGAAGTTAGATCAGATGGCAAATTGGATTTGGTGCTAGGTCTTTCCCTTTAGGTTTTACCCCAACAATGTTTTCATTAGTTTCGCTCACTCTCGAAATCAAGCATTTTACAGCAGGTTGGAGCAGCCTGTATCTCAGCACAGGAATAAGGTAGGGAAGAATTCTAAGGCTCATTTTGACTGCCTCCAGAAGTTAGATCAGATGGCAAATTGGATTTGGTGCTAGGTCTTTCCCTTTAGGTTTTACCCCAACAATGTTTTCATTAGTTTCGCTCACTCTCGAAATCAAGCATTTTACAGCAGGTTGGAGCAGCCTGTATCTCAGCACAGGAATAAGGTAGGGAAGAATTCTAAGGCTCATTTTGACTGCCTCCAGAAGTTAGATCAGATGGCAAATTGGATTTGGTGCTAGGTCTTTCCCTTTAGGTTTTACCCCAACAATGTTTTCATTAGTTTCGCTCACTCTCGAAATCAAGCATTTTACAGCAGGTTGGAGCAGCCTGTATCTCAGCACAGGAATAAGGTAGGGAAGAATTCTAAGGCTCATTTTGACTGCCTCCAGAAGTTAGATCAGATGGCAAATTGGATTTGGTGCTAGGTCTTTCCCTTTAGGTTTTACCCCAACAATGTTTTCATTAGTTTCGCTCACTCTCGAAATCAAGCATTTTACAGCAGGTTGGAGCAGCCTGTATCTCAGCACAGGAATAAGGTAGGGAAGAATTCTAAGGCTCATTTTGACTGCCTCCAGAAGTTAGATCAGATGGCAAATTGGATTTGGTGCTAGGTCTTTCCCTTTAGGTTTTACCCCAACAATGTTTTCATTAGTTTCGCTCACTCTCGAAATCAAGCATTTTACAGCAGGTTGGAGCAGCCTGTATCTCAGCACAGGAATAAGGTAGGGAAGAATTCTAAGGATCATTTTGACTGCCTCCAGAAGTTAGATCAGATGGCAAATTGGATTTGGTGCTAGGTCTTTCCCTTTAGGTTTTACCCCAACAATGTTTTCATTAGTTTCGCTCACTCTCGAAATCAAGCATTTTACAGCAGGTTGGAGCAGCCTGTATCTCAGCACAGGAATAAGGTAGGGAAGAATTCTAAGGATCATTTTGACTGCCTCCAGAAGTTAGAACAGATGGCAAATTGGATTTGGTGCTAGGTCTTTCCCTTTAGGTTTTACCCCAACAATGTTTTCATTAGTTTCGCTCACTCTCGAAATCAAGCATTTTACAGCAGGTTGGAGCAGCCTGTATCTCAGCACAGGAATAAGGTAGGGAAGAATTCAAAGGCTCATTTTGACTGCCTCCAGAAGTTAGATCAGATGGCAAATTGGATTTGGTGCTAGGTCTTTCCCTTTAGGTTTTACCCCAACAATGTTTTCATTAGTTTCGCTCACTCTCGAAATCAAGCATTTTACAGCAGGTTGGAGCAGCCTGTATCTCAGCACAGGAATAAGGTAGGGAAGAATTCTAAGGCTCATTTTGACTGCCTCCAGAAGTTAGATCAGATGGCAAATTGGATTTGGTGCTAGGTCTTTCCCTTTAGGTTTTACCCCAACAATGTTTTCATTAGTTTCGCTCACTCTCGAAATCAAGCATTTTACAGCAGGTTGGAGCAGCCTGTATCTCAGCACAGGAATAAGGTAGGGAAGAATTCTAAGGCTCATTTTGACTGCCTCCAGAAGTTAG